>NC_090877.1:21441084-21443584 GCF_036669935.1 Montipora foliosa | reverse complement strand
ACCAGATACAGAAAACATACGCAGTACCGGATACACAGCTTAGAGATCAGCTCAGAAACGAGAACATCAATTTGATTTTACCATTGTATACGTCCTTTATAGAGAAGTAAGTGTTTTAAACAACAATCTGATTAGATCCGTGAGCGCAATTGAACACACCACTTAACGAGACATGTTTCACCAATAGTCAGACGTACAGTTGGAAAATAATTGCATAGTGCTCAAGGACTCGTTACCAGTAGGAATGCAATTTTCATGCATACCGTCCTTGACTATCAAGACCTTACCGGCTCGTCATTCGCAACACGCGTTCCTCGTCTTTTTGGGGCGTATTAGTATTATTAGTATTAGTATTATTAGTATTATTAGTATTATTAGTATTATTAGATCTACGTTACCCGATATTTGCAAACCAAAACCGAAGCTCGACAACGCTGAGCCTCTCGACTCTGTTATCTCAGTCCGGACCTACCTCTTGGAGATTACTCCCAGGTCGTGCTGTCAAAACGGTCCACTGACGCCCTGGACGCACGCTAAGTACAACAACTCAAAGATAACGCAAATATCACCCCCCAGACAGGAAAAAAGACGTCCCTGTCTGAAAGACGCGCAGCTGCTAAAGTTCCACAGTTGCTGACCAGAAGACGCTAAAGTATCATCTTTGCTTTTCAAACAATCAAGGTCAAAAAATGAAATGAAGAAATCGAGGCACAACGTCCCTCCAAAACACAATGTACATAAGAGTCACAACGTGTTCCGCCATGGCTCTCTTAGTTCCAAGCCCACGAAAACTCCATCCCCTCCCGCAAAACTATTCAAGTCCCAAAATATGCTCCCAGCACTCTACGGTTCCATCAACGTCCGTACCTGCAAGGATCCCACGAAGCTTGTCCAAGTAGCCCTCGCCTCCAAGAAGCTCCAGCACTCCATAACGTTCATCCAAGAGACCCATATGACAGGTTCCGGCCGTATCGACGACTGGGATGAACCAGACCTCCAAGGCTACTCTTTTGTCTACTCCGGATTCTCCAAAAAATCCGCCGGTGGCGTCGCCGTAATCTGCAACCCAGATGTACGGATCCTCGACATCGAGCACGTCATGCCCGGGCGTATTCTACGCGTTAGACTCAACCACCTAGGTATCAAACTCATGGCTTGGTGCGTGTACTCTCCGACGAATGTAGCCGCCAAGGACCCCGAGAAGGCCGAAGCCGCGAAAACGTCATTCTACCGCCCACTGGACAAATCTGTCAAAGCCATGAAGAAAGACTACCCAGGGTACCACTGCATCATCGCCGGCGACTGGAACGCTACCATCGGTCGCAACGCTCTAAAAACCGAGTACGTAGGACTCAACCTCGACGACTATGACACTACCGACAACGGCGATCGACTCTGCTCTTTTGCCAACGAACATCGGCTTTACATCGCGAATACGGTTTTCAAGAGTAAGGATATTCACCGTAAAACCTGGATCTCAGCTGATAAGAAGACTGAGAAACGACTGGATTATTTTCTGGTTGATAAGTTTTTATGGAAATCCTCGATGAGCTGCAGGGCCTACATACCCGCGTCGGAAATCTACGAATCTGACCACCTGTTGCTAGGTCTTCGAGTACGCCTCCCCTCCAAACGCCAACGCCGCAACATCTTCCAAAAACGCCCACCGAAACCCAAACCGAACCTCAAACTCCTCTGCGATGACGCTAAAAAGCGTAAAGCTTTCTCCAACATCACGCGTAGTGAACTTTTCAACCACCCTCTCTTCCATGACCGTTCTCCGAATGCGATTGAGCAGAGAATCTCCGATGCGCTCAACGTTGCTGCAACGGACACCTGCCCACCAGCCGAAAATGAGGACCCAGTTTGGTATACCTCAGATTTCAAGGCTAAGATCGAAGAGATGCTCGCTGAGAAAGACCCTAAAAAGCGAAAAAAGAAGATCCGAGAAATGCGCAAGCTTCGGCAAACGCTAAAAAGTCACTACTACAAGTCACGCTCTCAAAAAATCAACCAGGCTGCAGAAAATCGCAAAATCGAAGAAGAGTTTCGCCTCATGCGTGAAGCCAAAATGGTCAAAAACAGCGACAAGCTGGTTTGCCCGCCTGAAAAACTCCGTGAACACTTCACCAACCACTTCGGCTCTCGTGAAGTCAAAACTCCCCCCGAAATCTCCGACCCTGAAAGCCACCCGTATGTCCTCCCAGAACGCGAAATCGCCGTTGATGAGTCCCCTCCAACAGTTGAAGAAGTTAAAAGTGCGTTCTCAAAGCTCAAAAACGGTAAAGCTATCGGCACCGACGGTCTTGCCGCTGAGCTTTTGAAATACAACGACTGCCCTGCCCTAGCAGAACTGGTCACTGAACTGCTGACCAACGTCTGGAATGGTGGTGAGGTCCCCGACAGTTGGAAACACTCCCGCGTGCGGTGCCTTTTCAAGAACAAAGGTCTTGCTTCTGACCCTTCGAAATACAGAGGTCTGAGTATCAACTCGCTGCTG
>NC_090877.1:21421084-21436084 GCF_036669935.1 Montipora foliosa | reverse complement strand
ATTGAAGCAGACGGAATGCTTGACAAGACTTGGTCTAGGCCGAGGTATGATGTCACTTCTGGCACAAATTGAATTTAAGAAGACGCCAAGCTTTCAAATTCACCAGTACTTTGATCATACTTCTACACCCTTGTGTTCGGTCCTTCTCGCCTTTTAGGACACCTTGAAGATTTCTTTTGCGAAAACCACTTTGTGCCGGCTGTGACGTCTCCAGGCAGTTTAGCAACTCAGAAGGAAAAGATTGAGCCGCCGTTTCAAGGAAATATCGCACAGTTGCTTTCCTTTTGTAAAGAAATAAAAACCGAAAAAACAGCAGGCTGTGCATGGGCTCCTTAACCCGGGATAAACCCTAATCCTTCCTTCAACAACTTGGCCTTATTCTATTTTTCAAAGAAAGATGTCGTTTTCCCCATTAAACATACACAAGAAATTGCTGTCCCCTTCACTATCGTTGCCGACTAAAAATCTGAAAACAAGAAGGAGAAAATTTGTAAATGAAACTTGAAAGGGACAAAAAAAGCAACAATCCAGTATGTTTAGTACCTCGATGTACAGCTCTTGTCCTCCATGTCGTCGTTATCCGACGAAAGGTGTGTCTTCCTTTCCGTTCTCCATTTGAACATTCCCGAGACGGTGTTGGCCATCTAAAGTAAAGATGAAAAATTACCCCTAATTTATGATGCAGCTGAAGTTTAAATAGAGACATTTTTATTCTTATGTGTTTTCGGCACACAGCGTGCTCGAAAAAGACATTTTCGCACGGACGAGAGTTAAAGAGTTCATATTCTAAACCGGAAAAAGTCGCTAATAAGTCAGAATACTTTATTCAGCATTGCCTGGGTTTTTCCTTGACTTTTCTTTGCTTACCCGCTGAAAGACCTTGCTCGCTTTGCCGATACTGCGAACAAACCATCTCAACCTAAAACATCCCTTGATGCAAATTACTTACAAGTCCTTCTCCTCCCAAGTTAAAAATCCGCCCATAAAAACAATAGTGCGCCATTCCATAATTAAATACTGAAAAAAAAAAAAAGGTTTTAACAATATCACGATCTGATGCTCATACCGATCCCATCTTGTAGCAAATCAAAATTATGAAACACCGGGATATTTCGTCAATTTAATCCCTAGGGAAACTCCATGTTTTTGTTTGATATGAAAGGCTATCGTTTCCGGTGCATTCAAAGTAATATTTGACCTATAACGATTTCTCCTTAATTGCCTGCTCCAGTTAATTTTAGCGACGGTACTCAACTGTTTTAAGCTTTGTCAATACACGCTATTGTATGTTTGTGAGCTTTTTATTTCAGTTGTTAGTTTGGTTTGCCCTGTCAGTGTATCATGCGAGACCAAGCTTATGAGCTTATGACTCATGCCAGCCCCGATTGGCTTTTTCCATAGGCCCCCATCCGCCTCAGTCGCCTTGCATTTTTCAATGGTCCTTTTGATATTTAAACATGTTAATTTGTTGCATGTTGTATGTTGTGAATGGCTAAATAAAACTGAACTCCAACAGGAGGTTGCCTTGCAGTGTGATGTGTACCCGTTACGTCATCTCTGAGAATGAATCGGGCTTGTTAAATTAAGCAATACCTTATTTTCCTGGGTGTTCTGTCCAAGTCTTTCTTGAAACGCTTTATGATTTAAGGAGCCAAGGTCTTCTGCGGAACACATTTGCTCTGGTTCTATCAAAAGCTGTTCCGCACTTATTTCTTGTAATAAATCTATGATCTCACTTGGTGCCCTGTGTTTAGTGCATGAACTGTCCTCTGAAAGCGAGCCACTTACTGTCGAGGAAAAGCTTGAATGGGGAGATTGTGTTGAGCTTGATTGGCTGTCCTGTTGCTTTTGCTTCCGATTGTATCGTGCTTCTGAATAAGTTCTTAGGGGTATAGATTCTCTCCTGATTTCTTTAGCCCCTCTAATGATCCCTTTGGCTTTATTTTTTTCCTTCTTGTCACCTTGAAAGGAACAAGCAATCGTCATCAGGTTTTCAATCTTACTTGCTAGTAATTTAAGGAACAAATGACGTGCCCGAAAAAAGAGGTTCACAATTTCATTAAACTCTGGCGACGTGCTTGGAAAATTTGTATCTAGTATGTGTGAGAGTCTTTCAATAGAGATATCATACACCTGGTGCCTGTTTTTGGATATTTACTGTTTGCAAAGTTTAATGTTACGTTGTCGTCTTCATTAACTGAAACGGAAGGAAATCCCACTGACTCAATAAATTCCTGTGCGGAAAATACGCCCGAATCGAAAAACCACTTTTTCTGGTCATCCACTGCAGCTTATTGAGTATTCTTCGGTTTCTACAAAGCTCTCTGTATCCTTAAAAGGGAGGTGCGAAAACCTTTTTAAAAGACGAGCTTTCCGTCGAAATGAGCAGATCTAATATTCACAAACGATCGAGAAACGATGCTGGTATCTCAGCGTGATTCCGGGATCTCGGCTAGCCCGGATACGATTTTCCACGCGCGGGAAGCCAGGCCATCGATTTTCTCCACTTCATTCCACTTTTAATAAAATGACCAAGCGATGTAATGTTTTTTTTGGCTTTCAATAAACCATACAAGAGATAGACTGCAACTCAGGCTGAGAGACCAGGAGAATGTTAATAAAGAAAAGTCGAAAGAAACCTCTTTCGATTTGCCGCCCTAGCTGATTGATTTAACGGTCCATTAAAGTGCTACTATGATCAAAAAGTTCACTTCCCTCCATAGTTCCTTCAGATTTTGAAAGCACGTGTGCTTGACACCTGACTGGCAAAATTTTGAACTTCGAATTTTATCCAAAGGCTTATTTTTTTTTAGTGCAAGTTTAAAGGATTTCATGGTCCGCCATTATTCACGTTCAAGACTGACCGATTGGATCTCAGAGGCTTGGATCGAGCAAAAGATGACGTCAAAGACTTGCAGCTTATTGTACATTTAAAACACGACACCAGTCGTTAGAAGGGTGGATATCACTATCCACTGGATAACTCAATTGATTTTGCTAGTGTTTATCCGCTGGATAGTTAATATTTATCCGGTGGATAGCGTTATCCACCTGAAAGCTCGAAATTCCCGTGCTGCATATTAATAATAATAATAATAATAATAATAATAATAATAATAATAATAATAATAATGCAGTTCTGGGGCATTACACTATGTCTCAATGCCCTTACAAAAAAAGAAAAATAAATAAAATAGTTAAGTTAAGATGCAAAAAGTTAAAATTATTGGTTAAATAAATAAGTCTTTAGTCCTCTTTTAAATGTCTCCAGAGAAGGTGAATTCCGTAAGTCCCTAGGGAGATCGTTCCAAAGGCGAGGAGCACACACTGAGAACGCTTTTCCACCATAGTTCAGGCGCGAGCACACGCATTGCATTTTTTAAACTAGCGAGTCTTTGACGTCATCTTATCCTCGATCCAGCTTTTTCAAGATTTTGAAGTTAGTAATGGCGGACCAATTCCAGTCAAAATGAACAGTTGTCTTTTTGAAATGAAGGCTTAAACCTTCGATCACTTTGTGTTCAGTTAACATAGTTTTGAAATACAAAGAAAAAGTAGAATTGATTTTTCGACACAGTAGCACTTGAATGAATTACACGTCATTGTACAAAATTTGAAAGTGCGAGACTAACCGAATTGCATTAAATTATAACTGACAAAATGAAAGCTAACTTCGTTATTTCTGAACGAAACTGTAAACCATATTTCTATAAATCTAAGAGAAATATAAGCTAGCGATATGAATGAATACATGTGAATTTTTGCTGATTACCTATTGTTTTGTGATGCACTTGTTATCAACATGTTACGGAATACTTCTCATAAATACTCGAGTTCTCGTACCGTTTTATATGAATGTTTAGAAATAATTCCCACCTTGGTCAGGTGTACGTTCTCATAGATATGTACCTTTGCAAAGAGAATGTTCGGTTTCCTCTGTTTGCCTTTTTGTGTCCAACGCATTTCTCCATGCCTGAAGGAGTTTAGCTTTTATCTGTGGTTCCTTAAGGAATGGAAACCTACTTGCAAACCTTGAATAATTGTTACTTGCGAACACCTTGAAAGGAATTTTGGCTTTTTTTCTTTTAGCAGGCATTCAAGCGATGATATCTTCAGCGCTGGAATGTTTGCATGAGCTTGGAAAAACCGTCAAGTGGTGGTGTTTTGCTTAGTAACCATCCCTCTCTTTCTCTACTGTAGGGGAATGGGCCGGTAGATGGTTGACATACGTACGACGGCGAACGGCGGCGTTTCCAGCCGGTTTCTCTTGGGACCACTATTTTGTCCTAAGAAGAATTGAAAACAATCCTTATGGCAAATTTTGGAGGGTAAACAAAGTGTATTAGCGAATATCAAAAATACCATAATACTCTTTGTTTGTCCTCCAAAATTGTGCATAAGCATGAGCAATTTTGCATACGTGTACTCCGTGGACTACCCACTGACTACCCTATTGAGTCGAAAAAAATTTCAAAGAGGGTGAAATATTTCAATACGCCACTTTCAAAAATACCAAATATTCTTTGTTTGCCCTCCAAAATTTTGCTTAAGCATTGTTTTTATTTTCTCTTGGGACCACTGCAAGTTCCAAGAGAAACTGGAAACAATGATTATGCAAAACGTTGGAGGATAAACAAAGAGTATTATGGTATTTTTGAAAGTGGCACATATCATGCAGGAGCCGGCTCCTGACAATATTTGCCTGCAATATTGCAATTAGCATTTTTTCAGGCCCATTTCTATCTCTTGTTGAAAGAAATTTCGTGTCACTTTTTGGGAGCCATTAGTGTTTGAAATTACGAACGGCAACAGCAACAAACACCGCTATTTTAATCAGAAAATTTGTGAGTGTAATTATGCATGCAACAGGATTGGAGTGGCGCACACCACTGCCGGAGACGCTAAAAAATGAAGCTTTTGAATACGTTGCTTAAGACTGCTGTCGGCCTTCTAGGAAAATTGTTCAACGCAGCAATTATACGGGAACAGTAGATTTGCTAAATATTATGGCTTTTTTTATTTGAAATAATGGGTAAGTAGACAAGTCAAAGTTACTTTGTAAGCTTTGTCTAAAAATATGAAATCTTGGCACATAAAATGACAGCGGCGTTCGTATGTCATGATATGTGTCGAACGAAAAGAAACATCTGTGGCTTGCTGCTTGCACTTCAGTCTAGGTGAATTAACGTCAGTTGACCTGTAATTGGCGTCGTTTTATGGCATCATTCAGTCAAAAGCCCTTCAAAATCATGCAGCCAGAGCGGCCAACGTTGGTCAGTAGGGATAGATCACGATAACGTTAAATCCGTACCTTACTGATGTGATGTGAGCATGCGTGTCTTCTACATTTATTGGAAGGACTGTTCAAACTAGACTGTTCCAGGCTCTCAGATAGTCGGGAAAACGAAAACAACTGCGTGGGAAAAGCGAGTGGAGGCTTGGCTTGGCTTGACCCAATCTGGGAGCCCGGCTGGAACAGGCTAGTTCAAACTGGTTCAATTAACCCCGTCCAACATTTTCGAGAACAAAGGAAATGTTGAATCCATGTTGAATGGAAGTGTAAATCACTTTGTTGTTGAAATTGCATGCATGATCCTTCTGCAGGGACTCGGGTTTTTCCGAGTTTCCAATGAATGCAATTTCAACAGCACATATAATTCTCACATTAGTTCGTCACTTGGGTGGAAGGAAATGTAGAAACAGTTTAAACGGTTATGAGACGGGGCTTTCTGTGAATTACCGTATCGGATCGAGAATCTCACGCTGGTGGCATACAAAGGTAATACGTTCACCTCGATTATTTCGAGAGCACTCACTGGAAAATCTGGACCATTTACAGAGGTCGTAAAATGTCCGTAAATCCTTAATTTACAGACATTTTATGACAGTTCAAATCTTCAGTACTTTTTAAACGGAATAACAAAATGTCTGTAAAATCATTTTTTGCAGACATTTTATAAAGATTTTGTGATACTTGTCAGAAATATCGAAAAATTTACAGACTTAACAAAATCTCTGTACAATGTCTGTAAATTTAACTCTTACGTTCTCAAGTTTTTCTCACAAAATCTCTGTAAATTGACAAAAGCAGGGCATTGTAAAATCTCTGTAAATTCACACAAGCGGGGCATTATAAAATCTCTGACACAAACAGGGCATTGTAAAATCTCACACCAGCTCACTAAAGTTTGTGATTGTACGTTTGTGCTATGCGCTCCCAAGCTCGACTTATGGGCAAGTCTAACAGCCATTCAGCTTTGGTGTGGTAAATCATCTCCACGTTGTTTTTTCATTTATTTGTTTGCAAATTCAATACAACTCTCATACGATAAAAGGTCATCTGGTTTCATTCCTCTACAAAATTGCACGGCTACAAGGTTTGGACCCTGTACAGTGTACTTACTGATACAGATCATATTTGAAAAATAAGACAACCTTTTATAAAATCCGGTTAGGCCTTCTGACTACAAGAAAATGGAGTTCTGGAACAATGAAACCAGGACTCCTTGAAAATGTCAACTATGGCTCTATCATAGAAATGAAGTGTTTAATTGCAACAGATTAAACTAGAAATGTGTTAGCCATTAGTCCAATCCGTTGTAATACAACACCCCATCACCGTAATCGTTTTGTAAGGTGAGCTTGGAGTGCCTGTGATCAGCTTCACAATTTACAGCTTTTTCAAATTTTGCACTAATAGGCCTTTCACCTGTATTACCAGATTACTGAAATAATAATAAATACTAGAGTGGTCATGTTATTTTGACTTGCAAATACTATTTTTTTAAGATTTACTAATACCTAAGATGGTTTTGAACAATGCAAGTCAACAGGAAGTGTATTTTTGGATTTGATAGCAATAGTTTTGGGCAAATTATCTCTGTAAGAGTAAAGCCACTTAGCATCACAAATTTGGTTTTATGATGGCATGTGACAAAAAACTCACTTGTGGTTGATGTGCATCTCTCAAAAATACCTTTGCCTACAGGCGATGCTGACCACATGTTACCCCAGAAATAAGCAAGGGTTTAATAGCAAGCACAAAGGGTGACACCTTTTCTTTTGGTTATCTGTCGTGTACAACTTCGAAAGTACTTGGAGAAAAACATAATAGGCCATTTTCGAGTTCACGTATGTCTCCTCTTCAAAGCGAGTCTAAGTGCGAAGTTTTTGTGATGGTAATTAGTTCTACTTTACATATGAATGAAAACTAATTTTCATAAGAAAACTTTGCACTTAGACTTGCTTTGAAAAGGAGGCAGGCATGAACTCGGAAATGGCCTATTAAAACTCTCTTAAATCTGGGCCAACAATTGAGCAACTCAAGTGAAGCTATGATCTTCGCAGTTATGAACGCAATTTTTGCAATTGCGTAGAGAAGCCTGAAAAATTCGGGACTTCAACGGGGTTTGAACCCGTGACCTCGCGATTCCGGTGCGACGCTCTAACCAACTGAGCTATGAAGCCACTGACGTTGGGAGCTGGTCATTTGTGGGTTCTAATCGTCCCGTGAGGAATTAATCAATGATGAAATGGCATATGAAATGAATCATATATGAACTGAGGATATGAAATCAAGTGAAGCTATGATCTTCGCAGTTATGAGCGCAATTTTTGCAATTGCGTAGAGAAGCCTGAAAAATTCAGGACGTCAACAAGGTTTGAACCCCATTAGAACCCATAAATGGCCAGCTCCTAACGTCAGTGGCTCCATAGCTCAGTTGGTTAGAACGTCGCACCGGAATCGCGAGGTCACGGGTTCAAACCCCGTTGAAGTCCTGAATTTTTCAGGCTTCTCTACGCAATTGCAAAAATTGCGTTCAAAACTGCGAAGATCATAGCTTCATTTGATTTCATATCCGCAGTTCATATATGATTCATTTCATATACCATTTCATCATTAATTGAGCAACTGGCATCCTGGCACGCACCCAGATCTAAATGCCACAAAGGGCAGAATTCTTGCAGTAGCTTCGAGTGGTGTTAAGAAAATACAGTTTTTTAAGGATCATTTGAGTATAAACAAAACACACGAGTACTGTGCACACTGATTACCGGTAATTTGACAACTTAAGATCTCATAAGTTATGTAGCCATTTTCTACCACCTTTTACTTTTTTCAATAGGCCATTTTACAGTACTAGTTATGTGCTTTGTACCCTGGCCTTTGTACAAATTCGAGGCTGGGGGTGACCTTGTTTTGATACTTACCTCCTTTCATTTCTTACGGAAATTGTGCTAAAAAATACTAGTTAGCATAAGAACAACATGATTTACATAAGAAAGCAAGAAGGGTTGTATCAAAACAAGGTCAACTCCAGCCTCTCTTTCACCAACAACTGTAATAGACCAATTTCGATATTTTAAAATTCAGTCTTAAAGAACCCACTTTAAAGCGAGGCTCTGGGGAATAAGCCCCAGAAACTCTATAGTGTATTCCCCAGAGCCGCGACTTGAAATATATTGTTTTAGGCTGAATTATAAAAAATTAAAATTGGTAGGGCTAGCTGTTCATTGAAGGCATAAATTTGGCCATGGGATTTCCATGGCTCTGTACTATTTTGATATCAGATTAGCTGCTTAGTGCTAGAATGGCATCTTTCCAGGTCTTCTCAGTCATTTCAGTTTGGTTAGGCATAATATTGTAAACTCTGGCGTATAAGCTGCACTCGCAGATAAGCCACATCCTGAGTTTGGCATTTAAAATTTTGGAAAAAAAATTGGAAAGAAATTAAAATAAATCAAAAGTGGAGCCCTGAGAAAGATGTCTTACATGTAGACGCATGGTGTCTTCAAGTTTCTTGAAAGTTGAATGCAAGTTAACCCGCGTATTAACTCAGTAACATTGAAAACAGAGAATACTAAAACTGCTACCAATACATTTAGCTCTGTAATAGTCTGAAAAGCCCACTTTGACATATGTTTGATCTTTCTCTGGTATTTTTAATCCAGTATTTTTCATTCCTGTCTGTTTTTCAATAGAATTTTACATACAACACGAACGCTCGGACGGTTCGTTTGTTCGTAGCTTAAGTAGCCTGGCATAGGAGTACTGGAAACAAGTACAGTATTCCAGATGTTCTTGCAGCTAAGCCACATCCCCGATTTGATACATGTACGAAATTTTTGAGCAAAAAGGTGCAGCTTATATGCCGTTGTTTACGGTAACTAACTAAAGCAAATCAGCATAATAATATGGCAGAACATTTTATGTGTTTTGAATAATGTTACCGGTAATCTACACTGAATCTAGAACTGTGTGGACTAGATTTAAGAGCCCTACTAACAGAGCTGCCCTGTTATCATCATGAAACTGTAATGATTTATTGACGGTACATGTTCTAGTTGTCTTCCATTCTGTAACCACCCATTACCCTTCTCAAGTGAACAAAATCTAAAATGGATCTCCAAGGAACAATATCCTCCTGAAATGACAGGGTATAAATACCAGGACGACGTGACTCTGTGAACCACTAAAGATTCGCTTTACAATTCTCTTCATCTGAAGAGATAATTCTTCCAAACCAAACTTGTCTTCCTCGGCCCAGAACTTTGACATTGTCACCCTCTTCAGGATACATAGGGACTGTTACTGCTTTTGGAGGAGGGCCGTCGAACTCAAAGGGAAGGTAGAAAGATGGGTTGTCTTCATCTGCTGGTTCAGGATAAAGAAAACACTTTCTTGTTAATTGGCTTCCAAATAGTGCAGCCGTGACATACTGGTGGGGTACAAGCTGGAGGGTTTCAGTCCATGGGTGCTTCACCAATCTGCCATGTTTGAAAGTAGGGATGTAATAGGTGCCATCAATAAAAATGTGGTATTTCCTCATAAAACCACCAATCAAAATTATGTGTGGGATTTTCAAAAACCACTCTTCTGTTAGAGATGGTCCACCAGCTACAATACGGAATTTCCCCTGTGAAAACTTCATGACTGACCCATTGCAGTTTACTCTGACAACACGTTTTGCACATTTGGCCTGGGAAGGAACCATAACATCTGTGCCTGGGTGCATTTTAGTACGAGCATTGGCCCCTCCATGCAGCCGGTGTTCAACCCACGACCTCCATCGCGGTAGCACGATGCTCAACCAATGAAGGCAACAAGCCGCAGGCCTGTTTTCTCTATCAGTCTGAAATGAACAATGGGGCAATATGGTTCGGGCACACATAAACAAGGGAGGTCCATCAATGGCCAATCATCGTTAACATCATCATTTATTTTTCATTTTTTATAAGCCTAAGAGTAACTCGAAATTCAACTAGAACCAAACTCGAGCAAGCTTGCCTCTCCAATCTGATTTTAAGAAAAACGCACTAGAGATTTGATGGAAATCCAAACTGAAAAGCAGCAAGCAATGACTGACTGAGGCTGTTTACAACTCAGGCACAGTGACAGCTTTTTTAGAATCTCAACATTATGGTAAGTCAGCAGGGCATTTAAGTGGTCGTACCTAACAAGTGATTCAAACTCTTTCAGGCTCAGCTTACTGTGTCTGTAGCCAGTTGGAAATAAATGCCATACGTATCGCGAAATGAAACGGTATCTGAGAACAACTATTAATTAACAATCGCTATGTGCGTTGTCTGTGCAAGCTTGAATGGAACCCGTTTGAGTAATTCCAATCAGTTGCACGCATATTCAAACCAACACAGCAGGTGCTTAAGTGCTAAAGTGCTAAAGTAATAGAGCGCAGAGGAAATAAAAACGGGGAACAGTACGAAGATATCATCACTTCAACCCATAACTTTGGAGTTTCATCGACAGAACAATAATTCCACCTGCACGTGTCGGATACGAAACGGTAAATAGTCAACCAGAATGGTGGAAAAGCAAAACCTGAGGTTGAAAATTGAATAACATAACAGTAATATCTTAATGCTTCTAAATGGGATAAGCGTACGATCTTACGGATATCCGTATTGCTACTGACGACGGAAGAATGTGCTTCAGGTTCGATGAGTCTTCGATTGTCTGCTCCTTCGGACTAGTTTCCTCTTCATTGTAAACCTATGATAAGTTTAAAGTGGAAAATACGTCTTGGAAGTTGAAGTAAAAGAAATGAAATAAGTGTCAACCGTGAGCGAAGGACCGGAATTTACTTTACTCTGCGCATGAGTGAATGCGGCGCTTGTGTTTGCCTTCCATATTCAAAATATTTCCGCATTCTTAGAATTGTGTAACTGCATTCTCAGACAAACCATCAGTGATAATAAATGCGTCATTCTTCATACAATGGGAGAAATAAGCCATCTCAAAGTGGGCCTGACTGATCAAAAACTAGCAAGGTTGATTGAGTGGTGAAGGAGTATGTCCTGTTAACCCACTATTTCGAGAGGCACTGCCTTTAATTTACTGCCTTGTAAAATCTTATCAAAATTATGCAAGCATTGACAGCATCAATTACCATTCACACTCAGGGTCTCAAACGAGAAAATGCCGCTTTTGTAATTACATCCGCAACTGGTTAGACTTTCAAGTCTCCTCGCGGATAAGGACTAAAAACCGTGGACCCTGGCCCGTCTCACAACCATTCAGTGTTCAATGGGACGTTAAAGATCCCACACACTAGTCGAAAAGAGTTGGGCATGGATTTCCCGGTGTTGTGGTCTGGCCTTTCCTTCAGCAATGTGGTCGACTTGGAGTAATTTCTGTGAGACCACATGACAGCAAAACAGACAGTATAGTGCAATTGAAGGAGTCCAAGTGCTGAAACTGGTAGAGCTAAACGGTTGAAGGGGTGTTACAATTTGAATAATTGCGCACGTAATACAATGCTTATGTATAAAAAGATAACGAAAAAAAAATATATAGGAAAAGCCGGAATAGCATTACTCTTTATCCGATTGACCGTTTTAACAAACATCGCAGGGCAATTGATAATCCAACCAACGCCTCCAAGCCTACCTCAGCCTCAGAACACTCAATTCAGTTCAATTCAATTTTTTTTAAAGTTAAGAGACAAGGGAGAATAGAAATGGTCGCTAACAAAAATGACTCACAAATCCTGACTTAGGATCAGACCGCTAATGACATTTTATCTTTTCCACTTCAATTCATTCATTTCAATTCAGCCTGCAGCATACAAAAAGCAAGAGAAGCTTGCCTCGTCAAGAAAGGAAACACCGACGGCCGCTACGACTACGAAAACTTCACAAAACAACAATATCATTGGTTGAAAGAGCATAAATAATCGTGCTGCCCGTGTAGCACGGATTTTAGCAATTGTTTGCAGTTCTCTGCCTAACGACGACGTGAATTCACCAAATTTGAGGTTTTGATGACAACGTAAGCATGCAACAGATAATCTTTCATACCTGTTTCATGTTGTCACTCTGAAACCGCTCGTCCAATTTACTTTAATTTAGGATACTTCGTCCATACTGTAGTGTAGGACGTGAACGAGACTGAATTACCGCGAAAGACTTACAATAGAGCGAAGTTATATTTTGACTAGGTGACGTTTTCGTCGACCGTCGCCGTCGTAGATCTTATGGTCCCTACCCTCTTGAACCGTTACGTGTAATCGACAAACATCAAATGTAATGCTATATTCTTTCCCTACATATATATATATATATATATATATATATATATATTTTTTGTTATTACATAATGTATTCTCTATTTATACTATGTTGTTTAATAGTTATTGCAACACCTTCACCGCTCGTCCGCCGTTCAGTACAGAATATTCATCTTGTACTGTATTTTAAGGCCTAGTTTATACCTCGCGCTATCGTCGAATTTAATTCAGACGAATTTAATTCCAGGCCTTTCTTTAAGATAAATACGACGATAAAGCGACGTCTATAACGAGTTAAATTCGTCTGTTAAATTAAATTCGTCCTAGACGCTTTATCCGAAACGGATAAAATATCTTAAAGCGTCATACGGTTTATCCGTCGCACCAGCGTCGCGTCGAATAAAATGCATACATTATTTTCGTACATTATAAATTATACCTCTGACCAGGTATATTGCATTCCGGCTGAGAGATAAATTCGACCATAATTCGACCCATTCATTTTGACGCGTAAAACCACGGTACGGATGGACGAATTTGATTGGAATTAAATTCGTCTGAATTAAATTCGACGACAGCGCGACATATAAACTACAGGCCTAAGAGAGGGTGGCTTTAGGATGAGATGGATGTGTATTTTCTGTACACTAAATAGAACTGTGTGGACATGATACCATTATGCTCTATATTTCTTCACAGGTCACGTTTTTTTCGCGTTCTACAGGATAAATTTGTCTATACATGTGATTGCACCCTTCCCGGAAGGGAAATGACATTTTGTCTATCGCGTGATCATTCGTGTTTCGCCCTCGGTTTTTAGGTGCACTATCCGCCATTCTAGCCCTTGGTTAGTTGATTCTTCGGAATACATCATCGTGGGAAATAGATTATTATTGAGAGAATTCTTGCCAAAAGATCGATATTGTTGCAAGTATTTGTTATAACCCGTGTTCGATATTGGCTTGGTTTTCTTATGAATATTTGTATTGTCTGAGATTCCACGAAAGAGGGTGGGGATGGGCGAATGCAAAGGTCTCGAAAAAGACGAGCGAACTTTATTTCAAACAACCTGCTCTAATTTTGTCAAGAATAACACTGAAATGTAAATGATTCTGAATACTTACTGTAATAAAAACTAATGCCTTGTCAAGAGCAAATTAGTCCTCGTTGCAAGCTTTCTGAATACTGAACAAATTGTACGACGGTTGTACGCGGAGGACTCTTCAAGACAACAGAGTCGTTCAAAAACAAGAGACAAATTAATGTCAAAAAATGCCCTATCCATCACCTCACTTCTTGGACGCAGAAAACCAACGGGAAAGCTTTAATAAGGGGGCGGGCTGTGTTTTTGTAAAAATTTAGACGTATAATCTCTTCAGTTTTACAAATCTTCGTCTATTTGAACTTTGAACACTTGCTTGAAGCGCGTTGGGGCGTGCACTGCGAGATCATATAAATTATCCGAAACTCCACCCCTATAGCTCAATCTGCCCCTAATACCTCATTTATCATTATTTTTATTGCTATTTTTTTGTTGTAAAAGTTCCGTAGGTCTGCAAACCTGCAAGAGGACTCAGATCTCTGAAAATCGAAAACGAGAAAATCTCGGGTCAAACGCAGGCAAATTCTGACATCGTTCACAAGTTAAATTTTCTACTGTTGTAAGAAAGTTTACAGTTCTTTTTCTGTTGTATTTATCACATAATAACGAAGTATCTGTACGTCTCAAACATGGATAGACAGTATTTCAGCTGTTGCTGTTTCATAATACCTTGCGAACAGAGTCTCTTTCGATCTTCCTAGATTTGTCGGGAAGAGGACTTATCTAGGAAGATCGAAAGAGACTCTGCTCGCAGGGTAGTTTCATAACAACTTGTAGAGGAAAATGATAATATTTCGGTGTAACACTGCGAAAGTGAAATGTTTAAAACGTGACCAGAATTATGCAAACTTCTAAGCACAAGGTATCACATGTAGTGTGTAATTTATGTTATATATCAAATTATTAGTCCTGACGGGAAAGAAAAAACATGAGTTATGCTCCTCAAGGAAGAACAATCAATAACATAAAGTGTCTTTCAATGTGTTTCATTTTTGAATTCGCGTGACCTTATCATAACAACACGGGTGCTTTACACGTGTATTTACGCAATATCAAATAAAGGAAACGAAAGTGTTAAAATGATTAAATTCCTGTCAAAAAATCGTCTTAGCGATAATCAAGCAGCATTTCAATGTAAGAGACCCTCATATTTGCACTTTTCTCAGAGCTTTTCTTGAAAACAGTAGCCAAAAGAGGTTATATTCCAACGACCTTTGATTGAAATGCAATGGCTGTTCGAATTTTCGACATTTGAATTTTTCCCTCTTTGGAATCTTGTTTCCATGACAATGTCAGATCATGCGACTTTTCTAAAATTATCAACCAATAACCTCGTTTGTTTTGCACTTACGTCATGTTATGACACGTGAT
>NC_090877.1:21403584-21416084 GCF_036669935.1 Montipora foliosa | reverse complement strand
TTTAACGGAACTAAGTTAAGACATTTTTACTAATGTAACAATCCCAAATGCTACACAGATCTCTGAACTGTTCAACGACGTCAATGACAATAAAAAACGGTTTACCTCGATGTTTGTAAACGTATTGAAGGCTACTCATTTTACATGTTGCGTGGCAGAAAGCAGGTGATCCGAAAATAAAACTATTATTATTGTTGTTCTTCTTCTCGTTATTATCATTATTATTACTATTATTATTATTATTATTATTATTATTATTATTATTATTATTATTATTATTATTATTATGATTATGATTATTATGATTCAACCGGCTCCTTAATGACTGATTCGATGAAACAAAATTAGGATTTTGAACTGGTGCTAAATAAATTTATTTTGTGGCCAAAACTTTTTAAATCGTTTTTAACTGGTGCATATCAACTCCTTTTGTAGCTAAAACGTCAAACAGGGATTGTTTTGCTCGCTAAACCGTCGAAATAAAACAGCATAAAAACAAATGGACAGAATTTTTTAACTTGGCTCGGCATTAAGTCTTGTGCTGTCGCCTTCGTATAAAATTAGTTTTTTTTCTAAAGTCCGTTACCGTTTAAAAACAAAATCTTTAAAGAAATGAAGTCCGCGTTTTACTAGTCCGCGTTTTACTGGTCCGCGTCTTACTAGTCCTCGTTTTACTAGTCCAGTCCAGTCCTGTCCAGTCCTCGAAATAGAGTATGCCCTGGAATTTTGCTCATAATCACGCAGAACACCTTTTTTTCCCAGCAAAATTAAAAAACTCAAAAAAGGTTTTAATCACGTTTTCTTGTAAGTGTTTTTGCCATTTCCTTTTACATTTTTGAAATAATTTTGGTTGGGTGCCCCTGTAATATATTTTTAATCCCCCTTAGTCTTGGGTTATTTGAGAGGATTCATCTGGTGCTTGGTTTTAACGCCCCCTTGTGCCCCAAACATGTGCACCCATCAGGCCAGTTCTGCATTTTCACAGCTGGACTGAAAAGGGTATTTAAGCTATACAACTCTTGTGCTATAATTTTCCTCACAAACTACTGTATTGCTTGTTTCAGGGCAACATAAGGGTGCAACTGAACTGACAATTAAGTGGAGGAAACTCTTAATGCTGGACAGTGAACAAGTAGCTTGCAATTCTTAAATTACTTGTTAAATAAAAGACTAAACACTGATGAAGAGAAAGACAGCTTAGACTATTCACTGAGTAAAAATAGACAGCTGAGTGAGAGAAAAAGCTTGTCATCCCTCTATGGATGAATTCAAGATGTAGTTTGTCTCTTGGCCTCTCTTTTTGTTAACATTTTGAAGGCAGGTAGAATTCAGGATGCATGTCATTGATTGCACTTCTTGAACCTCGGTCCCAAGCCTTTGTCTGGCTATTCCAGTAGACTTTAAACCCCCTCTAAGATTAGGGGGTTGTGGTTGGTTAATCGTTGTCGTACCGTGTGTAAGCGTGTGTACACTTTCGGCAACAAGTCGCTGGGACAAAATATAAATGAACCAATGAGAGAGGGTCATATGGTCTGCCACATTGAATTAGAAAACTAGTTTACATTCCCCCTCATACGAGATCACCGCGCGTGCAGCGACTTGTTTTGCAAGTAGTACACATGCACGAAGGGACTTGTCGCCTAGTGTGTCTCGGCCTTTAAGGCCGGGACACACTAGTCGACAAGTCGCTACGACACGTGGCTGGGACAAGTCGCCGCAACGAATCGCCTTGTGTGACACGATTAATTTCATGAAAATCATAGTTGCTGCGGCAGAATTTTGTCGCCGCGATCAGTCGCACGAATTCAAGCCAGTTTCAATTCGTGCGACTTATCGCAGCGACAAAATTAGCGAAAGCAGCGTTGTCGCACCGTGTGTACACTTCCGGCAACAAGTCGCTGCGACAAAATATAAATGAACCAATGAGAGAGCGTTATATGGTCAGCCATATTGAATTAGAAAACTAGTTCACATTCCCCCTCATACAAGATCACTGCGTGTGCTCCGATCGAACAGGCGTCGTGTCGCAGCGACTTGTTTTGCAAGTAGTACACATGGAGCAACTTGTCGCAGAGACATGTCGCTGCGACTTGTCGCCTAGTGTGTCCCGGCCTTTAGAGAGGCACATATTCGCGCCCTTTCTAAAGAAAGTACGCCCGATCGCAGGTTATCGACAATACTGGCCAAAATTCTTGGTGAATTACTTGACAGTTTTTCACTTTTCTTGACAGTTTTGGATCCTGTCTTCCATAAAACTCTTCTGTAACAATTCTTCCGGGTTGCCGCTGGCACTGCTATATCCTTTACCGGCCTTGACATCAAATGATGTATCAAGGATTGAAAGCAAACTCAATTTCGCCAAACAAGCTGGACCATTTTCATACTTTTTAAAAAGATGGACCATTGTCTCTGTTTCTGGGCTCAAGAGAGTCTCTGACAAAAATTTTAAACTTCTTTTATTAGTATTAAAATAACATTGGTAAAAAATGGAAAACAACTTTGAGTTTACAAGACATGTTTCGATCGATCATCGATCATCGATCATCTTCAGCTGCAAGTGTTCGGTTACAGTGCGAATTTGAATCTGTGTCAATGTTGCAATTTGAGATACGTCGACTTTTATAATTAGAAAGCTAAGGGGACGACAACGCAAATCCAACGAAAGCAGCAAAACTGCATAGCAAAAACAGTAGGTTTGGGTGCCCTGCTCCTGCGTTGAACGTTTCATCAAATGCATTTCCTTGCTGTGTACAACAACTAGTTTTTCATATGCAGAACATCAACGCGCAAGGATAAATTCTCCTTTTTCATTCCTAATTTACAGTACCGTTCTGCAGAATTCACACCACTTAAAATAGTCACAAATTGATCTAAATGACTGAAACTTACATTTTTATATGATGCATGTTCTCGTAGTCGTTGGGGTTTTCTTAAACTCTTTATTAATGTTGCTCCCTAACCCCCCTCCCCCTTACAAAAAGACGGCAGAGTTTTGTTTGCCTTCCGTGGCGATCTTGATGAAGCATCACGTCACCATGTAAATGGTAAAAAATCATGCTTTAAATTGTTGTGAAAAAGTTATTTCCATTTGAGTTAGCAAAAGAAGAAACCTCCGAGTCATCGCGATCGACATTACACTTGTTTCCTGAGCAACACGAAACACAAACACTGTGATGATAAACTCGCCGGTCAGGCCACAATCGAACGTTGCTTTTGCATTCGAAATCACAGTCTAACTTTTGACCCCAATACCGAAGCTCGTGAGAACAGCCTTTTACTGTAACAACCTCGTCATTTTCTTCTCTCTGTAGCTTTAACGTGAAGCACTTTTCTCCAGAGTTACAAGTCTGCGTGGAACTCTCAGAAACGCAGTCATCTGCTGCGCCACATTTGACACAAGTAAGGGAAGGCGGTGGTGTCGTTGGTGGAGCGGGGATAGAAAATTCCAGCGATTTGATTGATCCCCAAAAACAACATGGAGGATTCATCGACGTTGGTCTTCCAAAAGTACCCGAGTAAAATTGCAAACGTGTTCCACCGCCAACACCGAAACACGATTTCTCGCAGGAAGAGCTCCTTTCTACACTTCCATCACTGCGTTCTTTCTCTGTTATCATAGTGACAGCGACACAGAGTTCCTTTCCATAAAAACGAACGCTGGCACCACTCACCGTGGAGACTTGAGAACTCTTGGGGATGGTACGGGTATCAGTTGAAGTTATCTCCGGATCATCGAACTGTTTAAAGAGGACAATAAGAATCACGAGTCAGGTTCGCGTCGCTTTAAAAATAAAACAGTCTCTTTTTCGAGCGCAGTAAAGCGTGCACTTGTTAGAAAGATTTACAAGAACAGTCAACACAAACGTTTTCAGAGACGCTGTTTTAAGCCTAGTTTTCTTATGTCGGGAAAATCCCAGACAATCGGGAATTTCGCAGTTTCCCGATCGTCCCAGGTTTTGCAAACATATCGGAAAATTGCCAGACGCTTGTCGCAGATTCTCCTTATAGTGATTTTGGCGGAAAATGGGAAGAGCGCGAAAAATTGAAACTTGCAATATTTAAAGGATTGGTAACGAGCCAAAACCATCGCCGATGTCTCCGACAGTACAGTACAAATGTCGGGAATGATCGCCGACGATCGCAAAAATCTGGGACACGTCGGGTCGATTCCCAGCCGGGAAAGTCGGCAAAATCTGGGACGGTCGGGAAACTGCGAAATTCCCGATCGTCTGGGATTTTTCCGACATTCGAAAACTACGCTTAAAGCCTAGTTTTCATATGTCGGGAAAATCCCAGATGATCGGGGATTTCGCAGTTTCCCGACCGTCCCAGATTTTGCCGACATATCGGAAAATCGCCAGATGCTTGTCCTAGATCCTCCCGATGGTGACTTTGGCGGAAAATAGAAAGTGCGCCAGAAATTGAAACATGCAATTTAGAGGATTGGTAATGAGCTAAGAACCATCGCCGACGTCCCTGAAAGCTCAAATTTGAGTTTTCATATATTGGGAATGATCGCCGACGATCGCAAAAATCTGGGACACGTCGGGAAAATAGAAACGCTTTCTATTTTCCCGATTCGTCCCCGACCATCCCAGATTATCGGGGATGTCTACGATTTATGGTTTTTATTAGTCGGCAAAATCTGGGATGGTTGGGAAACTGCGAAATCCCCCATCGCCTGAGATTTTCCCGACATATGAAAACTAGCCTTAAGTCAAGGCAAACACAAGCACCGGGAAATACAACGGGGGGGGGGGGGGGGGGGCATGTTTCCCGTTTTCTCTCCCCAGGATCCTGCTCACATTAGCTCTTATTCGCGATAACCGCCATGTTGGTTTTCAAATTGTCATGCAAATTGGTCATGTGTAATGCTGGGGGGCAAAATTGGAAAAAAGGCAATTCGCGGAAAATCGGCTCCTCGAAATATTGAAATAACATTACTGAAAGTACATTTTTTAATTTAGAATTAAGTACCTTTCATAATAATTTTATATCTTTTCATTGCCTTTGACATTTTGACTTTCTACTTCGTTAAGTGCTCATTTTTCACTAAAAAAATCATCGAAGTACCTTGTGTAATCATTCTATTTTATTACTTAGGTGATAAACATTCAATGAACGTGAGACAAATCATCTGTGTAGCTAAGATGTTCGTTATAACCTCTCGAACTTGTGTTGTTTGCCCCCTCAGAAGTGTGTAGCTAATTTGCATGATAATAGCAAATCCATGGCGGCCATCGTGAATGAATTTCGAGTAGTCTTGTTACCAGGTCCCTTTGATGATCAGAGCACGAATTTAAATAGAACCTTCAACCGGATTAAGACCTTGAGAAGTTCTAGAGAGCTCTGAGGACGAGAATGAGCAGTGTCCAGCATGGTGTCAAATGTCAATGGGAACCCTTGGCGAATTGTTAAAAAGGGATGCGCCAGTTTGCCAGTTTTAAAATCACATCTTACGTTATAGCATTGGCATCGCATTACACTTCTCCGGATTTTACATGCTTATCATGCTCTCTACTGAAGACTGGATATATAGGCTTCAGTTTGAAGACAACAGACAAAAATAGACAAAAGACACTTTCGCCCAAAAGTTGAAAAAATGAAACAGGGAACTGAAGTTTACGCTATACTAATCCTGGATTACAATAATCGGCTTTCGAACAACCTGACCCTATAAGAGAGCGCTGGCAATCGCTTTGGATAACTCCAAGTCCTCCAAGAAAAAATGAGAACAGTTGATTTGACTGAGCCTGTACACATTTTGCTGCATTCTAAAAGAATGACGAAAACTTTCTTGCAATTTAACTGACAGTGTTCTTGGAACGGCATCGTTTGAACATAGTTCACTATGGTTTGAAGAACGAGGCATACAACAATACACGCTATTCTTATGCAAATTAAAATAAAGTGGCCGGGTATTCTGCAATAATGCGCTCACGTGACAAAAACCAGAAAGGCGCAGGACCGGAAATACCGGAAATAATCCCAATGTTCCTGACATGTCACTGTAGATGGCTTTCAAATCGCAAGGTGTTTTGAATTTTTATCTGTAGGATGAAGATGACCTAGAAATTAATCTTTTTTCAAGTTTCCAGTTCCATGCCGTCTTTCGTTTCGAAAATAAAGCATTTTGAATTTCCGAATTGTGACTTTGCGTGACACCATAATAACCATGATACAAAGTTATTTGGTTGAAAAAAATGTCTATGCCTATGAATCTCAGTAGTCTGAGCGTTTCATGTACATAAGGAGATGTGCTGATAAACATGTATTTTATCTCATGCGCGAAAAGTAAGCGTTTTCAACGCTAAGTGAATTGCAGTTGTTCTGGACCACACGACGCACGAAGCACAACACCAACAAGGCCGCTCCATACAAAACGCTATAAAGTTGCGTGAAACGCTTCGACAAATAACTCAGAAACGATGTACCACATAGCCCTGAGGGGATTTACGACTTCCACGATTGCGTGACATGGAACGCTTGCTCCCGTAGTCCCGCGGTCGTGTTGTAATCATTAAATCTAAATATATATAAATAGGTATTTTTATGGGTCTAGAACTAGTGCTCCCGCAGTCCCACCGTCCCGCAGTGGAAAAAAAAGAATATTAAGTGGGTCTAGAACTAGTGCTCCCGCAGTCCTGCACTCCCGTAGTAGAAAAAAATGAATATTAATTGGATCTACAACTAGTGCTCCCGCAGTTCCACAGTCCTGCAGTGGAAAAAAAAAGTCTAATTAGCCTAGAAGTATCCTAAACATTCATAACAGCTAACCTTAGGCCTAATTAGGCCTATTAAAGGTTAGAAAAGTTTCTAGGCCTAAGGTTAGCTATTATGAATGTTTAGGATGCTTCTTAAGTATTTTATATCTTTTGTTTCTTATTGACCACCGGACTGCGGGAGCAGTCATTTAATGTCACGCAATCGTGGCCGGGTATTCTGAAGTTTGGCCTATTCTACTTTTTGTCGCGTGACAGCGGAAACGATCTGTTGCGAAAATGAATTCATCCGATGTCAATGTTCAATTTTCTTCGTAATTTCTCCATGGCCAAAATTTCAACCAAATTGACCAAAAGAACGTGGCACTGAGCGACGAAATTTGAAATATTCCTCGATTGCGACACTCAAATGGTTAAATGAGCATTTAAATATACAGAAGGAGAACTAAGATCATGAAAAGAAAAACGAAAGAATGGAGGAAATGGGAAGATGTTGCTTAACTTTGTCATTTTTAGAGGCCATACAGTAAGATTTTCTTTTCGGCATGATAAGAACGTGTTACCACTTTAAAAATCGAAGTTATTCCGGCAGTTATTCCGACACTCTTAAACTCTACCTTGAAATTAATGTATCCTATATTAAATACGTTATACTCGGTATATATTTCATAAATCGAACATTCTGTTGGAACTTACATGATAATTCGAGGATCTCGACTCCCATGTTTGCACTATGAGAGTAACAGAAGTTAAGGGGCCGTTTTCTCCAACGTTTGGAAGACAATCATCTGCCGCGTCTGTATGGGTTAAGTTGACCAAAATATAGAGAAGAACCAATGCTGGGCTCCTAAAATGTGTTCTTCCCTTAACTGCCATTATTGTACAAACCAAGTTTGCTGACTGTCAGACGAAAAACGATAAGAGAGCAAACGGGAAAATGATTTGTGCTCGTAACGTGGCCTTTGCAATCTGTTTTTCCCCTGGAACGTGATGTAACGTTCATTAGAGCTAATTTACGTGACAAATTGATGGGCACAACCCACCCACGCATTACGTATGCACTCGTTCTGGGACAAAAAGGGTTACGTGACTTCTTAAAAACTTCTATATTTGGATCTTGATGCTAAAACTAATTATGCCAGCAACTGTTAAAAAAAGCGCTAAGAATACCATGAAATTTATCCGAGATAAAAACCTCCAGAGAGTATACAACTTGTCCAGAAGCATGAGACCGTGACCAATAGATGACTCCTAAAGTGAGGGCTCCTAAAATGAGTTCTTTCCAAAACTGTCATTATTTTACAAACCAACTTCGCTATTAAACGCTCAGACGAAAACTGATAAGAGAGAAAACGGGAAACTGATTTGTGCTCGTAACTTGGGATTTTCCGCTGGAACGTGACGCTGCGATTCTCTTGGCCAGCGCCGCGGATTTACGCTAAGTCAGGTTAAAAATTAACAAAGGAGTTTTATTCTCTGCTCCCAAATGCTGTTCAAGGCTGATATTCGGTAAAACTTTACATTAGAAGAAGTCAATCTTGAAAAACAAAAATAAGCAAAGAAAAATTTCACCAAAGAGTTGACATTATGCTAATCCTGGTATAAGGTAAACCGGGCGATCAGCTCTGGCTGCTTCGAATCCGTTCTCCTCACTGATTGGTCAGATGGGAACACAATAAATGCTAAGAGAATGGCCGAAGGGATTCTGTTTTCTGTTAGCCGTACTTGCAACGGAAATATTATTAGTAACAACCATCCTTTGGATTAATTTGGTGAAAAGGCAATTAGGGAAGGAATCGTACGGGATTGAGAAGAGTTTTCTGGTTTGAAAATTTCTGTCGACGATGGTTTATTACCATGTAGAACTAGTTATGTTACTGTCACGACATTTCAGGAGCTCAGCAGGAGTCGGTTATCCGATCGAAAAGAAGGAAGTCTGTGCAGCAGAACCCGTCCTTCACCAAGGTGTGGGACGCGAAAAAAAAAGGAGCAAGGTCAGCTGGTTATATGTTACGTAGGATTTTTGATTAAGCTCGATTCCTGTGTTTGCAGTGTAATAATTTATTGCTCATGTGTTTAACATCGCAAAGCCTACTCCGTAGCGATTTTGGATATGGCCGTGGTGAGATTAAACTAATAGCTAACCCGGTTATTACGTACTTTTTCTGTTACATTCTCTGATTGCAATAATGAATTTTGTACGTATATTTTCTTTGTGCAATATCGCATAAAAGTTGGAAGTTGATTCCTTCCATAATTTTGTCCAGTTTGCATTAGTTATAAGAAAATCATACAACTAAGGTTGATACAAAAGGCTTCAATGGATAAATCCCTGACAAGGTTAAATCTCAAGTGATCTTGATAACCTGCATCTTCTGGATAGTTTCTGATCCAGAGAAGAGCTTGAAGGATTCTCCTGCTGAACCCAACTTTTGGGTTCTCAGTTTTCAAAGGATTATTAATTGGCCACAGTAAATTGGGTGCCTATTAGTTAACTTTCACATTGCTGTTTTGGACTAGTATATAATTTATTAAACTGGTAAATTGTAGGGTCAGAAGAGCTTAGCCAATGACCTATTCTTTGACAGGCGTCAACACTTGGGTTAAAATTCACATTAAAATTATTAATGATATTTTATATCATGTGTTAACTGACTAAAACAGTGAATAATTATCAAACAACTGTCAACAATGATGAATAGAGGAGCAAAACCTCAGCAGATTTTGAAACATTGTGATGGAAGACATGGTTTTTAGAGATGCAGTAAAAGGGGTGGCGAATGGTAAATGCGAGACTTTGCGAGACGGCGAGACCAGCGTTTTCCTTTGCGAGCCCGAGACACTTCATATAAAAAATGATACTGCGAGACGCACATAACCGCTCAAAAAACGAGACTGCAAGACCCGTGAAATTCGACTAAAATTTTGCGAGACCCAGAGATTTTGATGAACCATTTGCCACCCCTAGTAAAGGCAGTTATCCTTGAGGATATCAACAACCAGTTTAAGAAACTGTGCAAAGAATAATATGGTTCCTCAGTTTTGCTAGTGCCAAGATCTAAGAACAAGTTGTCCAATGATATACGTTTTCTAATAATATGTAAACACCTTATTAACATTATAAGTGAAATTAAGGCAACTTAAAATGATTTCAGCCTGCATGTAGCTAAATTTTGATCAAGATTTGTCCCCCAATATCATTATTTATCATTTATAGGTTTAAAATACAAAGGAAATTAACGGGAATCAAACAATAATTATTTAGGTTGGAATCATTTAAACTTAAATTTAGCTTTGAAGTAGAACAGTTACGGAGTAAATTGACTACTGGGTGCAAATATACAGATATGATCCAGTCAGTCAGGGAACAGGGGTGGTGCAGTGGTGAGAGCACTTGCCTCCCACCAATGTGGTCTGGATTCAGTTCCTAAACTCTGTCATATGTGGGTTGAGTTTGTTGGTTCTCTTCTCTGCTCCGAAAGGTTTTTCTCCGGGTACTCCAGGCCCCCCCCCCCCCCCCCCACCCCCTCCGCAAAAAAACATATTTGATTTGATTTGAGTTAATTTCATTAATTTCCCCAATTAGTGCTCTAGCTCTAAATCCATTGACATTTAAATATTTAAGTTGTTATTATCATTATTATTACAACTTGATAAAAAAATTATACATAATTCGTAGGCATCAGACAAAATTGGTACCATTAGGACCATTAGGCAGGCTTTTAACTGCAAAACATGAAAATAATAATTTATTACCAGTATAATGTGATCATTTATTTTTAGTAATAAATGCTATTTTCAAGGTTGTTTCCTTAGTAGTGGCACCCTCCTCTCGAAGAGGCAATGGTTATCACTGAGGATTTGGGCGGGAACTTGTATGACTGTGTAGCCCGATCCTGGAGTGGCAGTCTCTGTTGCAGGTGGCGCAGACGTGCCTTGTGGAATCGCGGGCAGAGGCTGTGCGTTCTTTCCTCGCCGCTCTCTTGCATGTAGCCTGGACTGTAGCGTTCGGTTCCGCCTTTGAAACCCCCGCTTTGACACTTTGCCGCCGTGTATCTCGGTGTTTGGCGATGTCCTCTCACGCACTGGTGTCGATTAGTGCAGATCGCAAGTCTCGCTTGATGTCGCCCTCCCGCAGTTCTCCATAAAGGATTTCTCTTATCAGGCAGTCAGGCTCCATGCTATGTGCATGGCCGAACCATTGAAGGCGTTGCTGAATGAGCAGTGAGGCAGGTAGGCCATGCTTGCCAGTCGGTCCTAACTTGGGATTCTGGATAATGTTTCCTGCAGAGCCTCGTAGAATTGATCCTTGGCTTCTGGGATAGAGGTCAGAGTCGGGGCGTAGGCGGATATGATGTTCACAAAGCCCGCCGACGTTTTTATGCGAAGGGCAAGAATTCTCGATGACCCTCCGGAGGTGGTTTCAGTGGTGGCAACCAGTGAGTTCCTCACGGCAAAACCTACGCTGTACTGCCTCGGCTCGTCCTGGGACAGGCCTTGCCAAAAGAAGGTATTGTCTCTTTCCATAAGTGACCCACTGTCGGCCAGCCGTGTTTCCTGGAGACAGGCGACGTCGATGTTGAGTCGTGCCAGCTTCTTGCTGATGAGCACCTACCATCCGCCTTAGGGGCTCCACTCCGGATTTGTCCTCGAGGTTTACCCCTGAAGCCTTCCTGAGATCAGGTATAGCCGCAAGGCAGCGGATTGGAGGTTTGAAATCAGGGTTTAGCTTCCCCTAGATGGGCAGCCTTCAAAGGCTAAGAGCCCCATCTTACCTGGGCAACTGGTTTTAAGGCACCAGTGGCTTCGTCTTCGCCCCTTCTCCTGTCGGTGGTGCTCCTGTTTAGAAATTGCTAGCTGAGCGTTACCTTCTAAGGACTTCCAACCGAACCGTTTTCTCATCCGAAACTGCCAGGTGACGTTTTTAATTCACAAATATTGCAAAAATACCCCTTCCGATAACGTAACGAACTACTTTTTCCTGGTTTCGAATCTTTTAGGCGATGTTTTAGTAAAGAAATCTATAGCTATTAGACAACGTAGAACCGAAATTCATAGAATAGTTTGACTCTCCCGAACACATATTTCTCCGAAGATTATCGTTGGGTGTCCCTGGATCGATTTTGAATTTTACGGTTCGGTTAACTACATTTTTCACGAGATCGTGTGTAGAAAATATCACTCGTTTACTGAGCGCTGGTTTCAGTGATTAGGCCTAACTTTTAACATTTTAGCTTTCAGTTTACGGTTCGGTTAACTACACTTTTCAAAATACCTTCTTCCCCTTCCATCTTGAATTGAGTATCTACCGCGTACCGCGTAGCCAGTAGCCAGTTTTAAGATACCCTTCCATCTTGAATTGAGTATCTTCCGCGTATTGCTTACCGCCTAGCCATGGCCAGTTTCTAAGATAGCCTTCCATATTGAATTTATTCTCTCACTGCGTACCGCGTATAGCGTAGCCAGCATCTAAGATAGCCTTCCAGCTTAAATTGAGTATCTTCCGCTTACCGCTTACCGCGGGATCGGGATTAGGGATTGCATTTATGGACGGGACGCGGGATTTAGCGTTTTTACGAAGCGGGATGCGGGAAATCGTCACTTTAATTTGAAGCCTCGAGATCCGGGATTTCTGACGGCCGAAAATTTAAAATAAACTAAACTTTCGCCGTCGGCAACGACGGAAACGACCGGAAATTTAAGTGTACGGGAGTGAGTGAGTGAGTGAGTGAGTGAGTGAGGCCTACACGACACCCTTGCGCGTATTTACGCCTTTCA
>NC_090877.1:21393584-21398584 GCF_036669935.1 Montipora foliosa | reverse complement strand
AGGAGCCTTGTTACCAGGTCCCTTTGATGCTCAGAGCACTAACTTAAATTAAACCTTTAACCGGATCAAGACCTTGAGAAGAGAATTCTGAGGACGAGAATGGGCAGTGTCCAGCAAGGCGTCAAATGTCGATGAGAACCCTTCGCGAATGTGAAAAAGGGATGCGCCATTTTGCCAGTTTTAAAATCACATCTTAAGTTATAGCATTCAAGACTGTGCTCTAAGAAAATTTCGGGGAGCCCTTCGGGCTCCCTAGCATTTCAGCTGGGGTGAAAGTGTAGTAAACCGAACCGCAAAATGAAAGCTAAAATTTTACGAGAGTTCTTAGGCCTAATCACTCCAACGAGCGCTTAGGCTTAATCAGTAAACGAGTGCTTTATTCTTCACATGATCTCGTGAAAAGTGTAGTTGACCGAACCGCAAAATGAAAGCTAAAATTTACGAGAATGCTTAGGCCTAATCAGTAATGCGTTCGATGCAAGCGGCATATTTCGTGATCTTTATATACAAATATTATGTAAATTATGTCGACTGCGGGACTGCGGTAGCAGGATTTGATGAGATATTTCAGTGGCCGGGTATTCTGAAGTTTAGCCTTAAATCGGCTTTCGAACAACCTGACCCTGCAGTTGAGGATCGCTGTATGGGCAGCCGTCACCGCCAGAATTTGATAAACCATTCTACAAAAGACAGTTAGACTAATCCGGTTTATTCTTAACGGTGTACAAGGCTAGTATTTTTGGCGGTGACGGCTGCCCATAGCCCTGGCATCGCTTTGGACAACTCCAAAACTTGAAAACGAAACTTTTGAGTTTTCTTGGATTTTAACGAACAAGACTACCCGGCCACTACAGTGTTCTTGCAGCGGCATCCTCTGAAGAACGAGGCATATAACAATACACGCTATTCATATGCAAACGTAAAGTGGCCCGGTATTCTGCACTAATGCGCTTACGTGACAAAAAACCGGAAAGGCGCGGGACCGGAAATACCGGAAATAATCCGATTGAGTGACTTAAATGTTTGATTGTTTCTGACACTGTAAATGGTTTTCACGATGACGTAATACAGTGTAATTCTAAAATAAAAATCGCAAGGTATTTGGAATTTTTATCTGAAGATGACCTAGAAATTATTTCTCAAGTTTCCAGTTCCATGACGTCTTTCGTTTCGAAAATACAGCATTTTGAATTTCCGAACTGTCACCTTACGTGACACCATGATAACCATGATACAAAGTTATTTGGTTGAAAAAAAATGTCTATGCCTCTGAAACTCAGTAGTCTGAGCGTTTCAAGTGCATTAGGAGATGTGCTCATAAAAATATATTTTATCTCATGAGCGAAAATTAAGCGCTTTCATCGCTAAGTGAATTCCAGATGTTCGTGTAGATTTCTGGACGCCATATTGAGAACGTCACAAATTTGCATATGTAGTGGGCAAAAACAATAGCTATGCACGCCCTGCACGTGCGTTTTTCACTTTTGTCCATTTCTTTGCCGTCATCAGCAAAACAACAACGTGAATAGTCAAATTCGAGGTTTTATGAAGAACGTCAGCACTTGAGGATAAATTTTCATTTTCTCCCCTAAATTAAGTGCCGTTGCAACCAGTGTCACGTTTGAGGAAGTACCACACCCTTGTCATATTAAAAAGAGAACGCATGTTTTATGAGTCAAATGAGTCAATGAGTCATGAGTCATGAGTCAATGAGACTCACAGTCAATATAGCAATAATTTGTTGATTAAGCCTAAGCCCTCGTTTCAGTGATTAGGCCTAAGCACTCTGAAATTTTAGCTTTCATTTTATGGTTTAATTAACTGCACTAACTCGTTGACTCATTGACTCATTGACTCATGACTTATTGACTCATTGACTCATTTGACTCATGGACTCATAAATATTTGACACTCTATTAAAAAGGTTAAACGTGAATTTATATTTTGAGATGACGTTCTCGTTGCCGTCGCTGTTGTCGTTACTAAAGCTCACTATTGGTGCACAACGGTTAGTACACACCAACATGGCGGCTCCATACAAAACGCTATAAAGTTGCGTGAAACGCTTCGACAAATAACTCAATAACGATGTACCGCATAGACCTGAGAATTAGTGAGGTGATTTACACATGTGTCTCCTACAACATTCCAAGGTTTTGGCTTATTTTATTGAACGGTTTCGATTCTATTTTTTTGTTGCGTGACAGTGGAAACGATCTGTTGCGAAAATGAACTCATCCGATGTCAATGTTCAATTTTCTTCGCAGTTTCTCCATGGCCAAAATTCCAACCAAATTGACCAAAAGAACGTGGCATAGACGAAATTTGAAATATTCCTCGATTACGACATTCAAATGGTTAAATGAGCATTTAAATATCCAGAAGGAGAACTAAGATCATGAGAAGAAAAATATAAGAATGGAGAAAATGGGAAGATGTTGCTTAACATTTGTCATACAGTAAGATTTTCTTTTCGGCATGATAAGAACGTGTTACCACTTTAAAAATCGAAGTTATTCCGGCAGTTATTCCGACAGACTTAACTTTATCTTTATATTAATGTATCATACATTAAATACTCGGTATATATTTCATAAATCGAGCATTTTGTTGGAACTTACATGATAATTCGAGGATCTTGCTTCCCATGTTTTCACTATGAGGGTAACAGAAGTTAAGGGGCCGTTTTTTCCAACGTTTGGAAGACAATCATCTGCCGCGTCTGTATGGGTTAAGTTGACCAAAATATAGAGAAGAACCAATGCTGGGCTCCTAAAATGAGTTCTTTCCTTAACTGCCATTATTGTACAAACCAACTTCGCTGACGGTCAGACGAAAAATGATAAGAGAGAAAACGGGAAACTGATTTGTGCTCGTAACGTGGGATTTTGCAATCTGTTTTTCCGCTGGAACGTGATGAAACGTTGATTTGTTGCTAATTTACGTGACAAATTGATCCGCCCATGCATTACGCATGCACTCGTTTTGCGACAAAAAAGGTAAAAGGTTACGTGACTTCTTTAAAACTTTCTATATTTGGATCTTGATGCTAAAACTAATTATGCCAGCGACTGTTAAAAAAAGTGCTAAGAATGCCATGAAATTTATTCCAGATAAAAAACTCCAGAGAGTATACACTTTGTCCAGAAGCATGAAACCGTGACCAATAGATCATAAGATGACTGGCTTTCATGCTCAATGGAGTGTTTTGACGACACGAGAAGAATTTACCCAATAAAGGATTTTTTTTTAAGAATTAAAGCCTCGCCAAACGGATCCAGCAAGTTGCAAAGCCTTTGAGAGACGTTTCTAGGCTCCTTACAATGTATAAAAACTGTCTAAAGAGACTTTTTTTATCACCTAGAAGAATTTGATCTGTTCGGATATCTTAGTTGAAAATTGACGTGTCCGAACATTTTTAGTTAATGATCTCTTCATTTCAGAAATTTCTAGTTGAACGTTATGTACCAGTCAAAGTAAAGCTTTAACATCCCCCCCGGGCAACCCCTCGAGCATTTGAATTTTTGGAAATTTTTTGTTCAAATTCCCTCCTCCCTGGGCCAAAAAGCTGTTCAAATGCCTCATCATAGGTGATCAAATCTTTAATCTTTAAACCCACCCTCGGGAAAATTACCAGACTTTTATAAACTGAATGCATTGGTTTTACGGAGTTTCATGCAACGAAACTTAAATACACTCCATACATTCATTCCATTATTTATAATTATACACCTACATATCAATCGCCGCAAATGTATCAAATATACATAAATACACCGGGTCGGTCAAAGCTATAATTGTATAAAGCGTATCCAGCGACGTCGGTATTGTATTGAACTATGGAAACTGGGAGCAGTGAATGTCACTTCATTCTTTGAATTTAAACTTCTGTTCTTCAGAAATTTCTGGCCTTTTTTTCAGCAAAAGAGTTACCTTTTGAGAAATGCTGAGCGTAGTTGAGCAAACGACAATTTAAATTTATTGTTCGTGCTTGAGAATAGACTGCGAGCAGTCTCTTATTTTTCTTTGACATAGTAGTGTTAAAAAGGGTTGACAGGCCTACACGACTCCCTTGTACGTGGTCTGGTTTCTGTTGCCTTTGTCATAATTTTGCTCTCTTGAGTACATATTTGAATGGACCCCTCTTTTAGGCGGTTCCTGTAGTATTCATTTAGCAATGGTTTTTGCCCTATGAGGCTTTACATTTGAATCTCTATACTGCCGTGTGATACGTTTTCTTCCAAGAAAATAGTTGGTCTCGAAAGTAATGTTTTTGGTTTCTTGGTGTTGATTTTCTCAGCAGTAATGTGAATGTGACCTTATGGCGTCTCGCTTTTGCGCCAATTTAATTCTAGGCTCGACCGATATATTCATCGGCGGTAGAAGCGAGTGATCTTCTGGTCTTAAATGTTTGACCCGGGCCGGGTTCATTTTGTTTTTGAACGCCTGTTACATTGTGCCCTGTATCAGTGAGGTAGCTGGCTTCTTATAGGCTTTGTATGCCTTTTTTCTGCGTTTCTTAGCAGATCGTTATGCTCTTTGGAGGCGTTGTTTTTTTTAATTCTTTCACTCGTTCTTCTGACTTCTTCAGCGTGTTTTGGTTTGTGGCCATGGTCAGTAGCTGTCCTCCTTGAACCTCTGGAGTTAATTCGTTCTCGTCGATGCTCTTTTGATATTTGATGCCGATGTCTTTAGGTCGCTTCTTTCCCGACTCTAGATGGAAGTTCTCTGACATATTATTTGGTCAGCCAATCGCATTGAAGGGTACCAAAGTGTATTGAATGCAAAATCGCACGTTGAACCCAAAAAAAAAAACAGTGTATTGAACACAAATTTATGCGTTGAATTGAACTAACGTGAACTCTTTGAACTGAAATATCCATTTATTGAATATTGCTACAATTGGCTTGCCATACGTGACACGCCTCGTTTTTACCTCTAATTTGCATAAAATAATAACTTCACCCGTCGTGCGTGACTCTGAGGAACGAAGGGCGACT
>NC_090877.1:21386084-21388584 GCF_036669935.1 Montipora foliosa | reverse complement strand
TTTCCCAATACTGCGGGAATAAGGTCCTTCATATGGCTACTTGAAGTTAACCTTTGTGCATATCTTTCGAAAAGCGGGCGTTAGAATATCAACTTTCGAAATGGAGGTATTCCGGCCAAAAGAAGTGTTGCTACTACCTCAAATCGAAAGAGTCTCATGTCAAGAGGGTAACAGTCGAGCCACTCGCATGATGTCGGTGGTCTTGCTTCTTTAGCCAATGAAGAATAGTTTGACTATCCTTTTTTCGTTTTTAGCGATGCTTGAGATTCCATCTTAAATGCTTTTTCGACTGCACGTTGTTTATCAACAGTGCTATTTTTCTGAGCGAGTGTCTCTTGGCAAGCCAGCCTCTTAACTGTCCACGAACACACTCGAGATGTTGGTCCAGGAAATTCTTTAATTTAATCCGGTCCCAAACAGAAGTTTTGGATTTGGGATTCTTATGCTCTCGACTAGCGGTGTATTGACCACTGCTCACAATTACTTTCAAGCTTTCGGGAAATCGAAGCCTTTTCAGGTTGATCCACGAACGAAGAGTCCCCTGCTAACTGCAACTTCAATGGAGGTTTACGATTTCTTCGTCTTCGAAAGACAACGTGGCGTCTGCCATTTTGCTTACATCACAGTCCGCTGCACACAACATCGTTCCCAGGGTTTGTCTTGGTTCAAAATAGGTTAAAATAGCCCCAAAAGTTACCAAAAAAGTGCTTAGTTTTCCCACACGTTGCTAGGAAGTTGCTATTACTGACAAAAAAAAGTTGCTCACAATCCTAAAACGTTGCTGACAAGTTGCCGAAGCAGAACAGAATCGGAGATAGGCCAAGTGGGGACAACATACGCTGTCTCAATGCCCCGGAGTGGGGACCGAAGAAAGAGGGCAAATGCTCCTCGCCCCCGGGAGCGAATAAGCCGTGTTCACGCGGGTGAGTGTTTTTGATAAACCAAATTATAGGTTCACCTTGTCGCTGTGAAGAATAAAGACAATAACTTAAATGATGATGAGGGCATTTTAAGATCGCAAGATTGGTCTTGAAGATCGAATCATTTGAATTCGCAAAACTTCTGCTATTCAGTTTATGCATCAATCAATTCCAGCGGTTGCCCATCCCCACACCTCCCCCTGGCAAACCGCGGGGCATTTGCTCAAGTTGTCAGTTCCGGGGTGGGTCATTCGCAATTTTATCGAGGCCCGGGGGCGGGGCATTAGCCCTACACCGGGGCGACCTCCGGGCAGGACACACGTGTTTTCGAATTAACATGGAAGAGGTATCGGAAAAAGACCGAGGCCTTCGTTAAAAGACTGGCTTGTGCCTCACGGGACTCAAAAAACTTGTGGATGTTTTAAAGGGATGTTTTCTCAATTTTAGGTATTTCTTCATTTATTAATTGTAAGCATATGCTATATAAAAGCGACAAGGTGGACTAATATCACACAACAACCACTGACGTGAAGACTGCGTTAACCAGAATACTGTGCATTTCGCATTCATAAATAGCCTAGCAATTTGTAAATTCATGAAAGTGGAGGTTAAACTGAATACAGAAGGTTTGCGAATTTCAAATGATGCAATCTGCAAGACCAATCTTGCGAGCTTAAAATGCGGATTCATCATCGTTTAAAATGTCTTGATTCTTCACAGCGACAAGGTGAACTATATTTGGTGTTTCCAAAGACGATCACCGAGGGCTGAGCACGGCTATTTCGATCCCGGGGGCGGGGCATTTTCCCTCTTTCTTCGTCCCCACCCCGGGGCATTTAGACAAGCTTATGTGTCCCCACCGGGGAATTTGCCCATTTTAAAAAAAAAAGGGATAATGCTCGGGAGTTAGCCGGGTGGGGGGATGGGCACTGATGGAATTGACTGATACATTACAGTTCTGCCCACGACCACGGTATTAACAAACAACACTGGCGTCTTGTATTGACGCAATAATTAAAACTTGGAAACAACTCTTGTACGTACAAAGGACATAAGAACAATCCACGATTGGTCCCAATCAACATCAACCGCGGAAATTTGACAAGGGCGCTTCTTTCTGTATCACATTATTCACTCTCTGTCTCAACCCTATAGCTTGGTACTTGAGATCCACTGTAAGGCTATACTCTCTCCCACAACAAGTCCACGAAGATAACATTACAGCTATTCGTAGATGACTTGGAAAACCTATCATAAAAACAAAACCAAAGCTGGTACAGTTGGACGTATTCTCCGAAGAAATGTTTATGAGCATGGGTCTACAATGGAGAAATTGGTAAATGCGCAGCTCTCCACATCAAGAGTGAGGAAAACATGAACATAAGTGACGAGATCCCTTTACTCAGTGGACAACAAGTAACAGTACTTGGAGAAGAACGACTACCTATAAATTTCTGGGGAAATTGGAGATGCACCCAGCTTTGAGCAAGAACTGCAAGGAACTGGCTGCCGTGAATACCTTAGACGACTATTGTGATATGGAAATCGCCCCTATCAGTTTTCACGAAAGGTCATAGCTA
>NC_090877.1:21375477-21380035 GCF_036669935.1 Montipora foliosa | reverse complement strand
ATATCAGTGGCCCATCTCCTTCACGGAAATATGTCGCATTGACGAAGTGCACACCAACGTAAACCATTACACCTAGCTCCAGACGAAGGTTTTGTAGATCTTGGAGGTCATGATTATTTCCAGGAGATGGCTGGCGAATCTGAGGAGAAAGATTCTCATCTCTTGCAGAAGGGTTGTTGCCACAATTCCTCCAAGTAATCAGATACTTTTCAAGAGCTCACACTTGCTCCACCATCGTGTATTACTGTGGGAACCACAATCGACTTTCCAGTTCTCTCTTTCCAGAGAAGCTTAGCATGTATAGCTGTGGGCAAACAGATTTACCCAAGTGGCGGAAAAAAGGTGTCCAAGACTATGAACACAAACTGGCATCCCACATTATTGATTGTAGGAGAGGAGAAGGCAAATGACATCCATTATGTTTGGTTAAAAGAAAAGCAGTTCTTTTATGGCAGTACCGTTAACTGCAGCATCCAGTCTCTCCAACCCAGCAAAGGACCATGTTTGGCCCGAAGTTGTGATAACAGCAATGAATGTCATCCGTTCTTCTGGGCCAACTCATTACCCTTGAGAGGCTTAGCGAGAACCTCTAGGCGCACAAGGCGTTTGCGTAGGCTGTGCAATCTTGCTTGCACAAAACGTAGTTCCAATTGCTAGAGCCTCACCCAGTCGGTGCCGTCCCATCAAATATTACAGAAGCATCTTTCACGTTTTTGGAGCTCAGCTTTCAGTTTCTCTTCTCTTTTCCCCAAATACGGCGGGAATAAGGTCCTCATATGGCTACTTGAAGTTTTCAACCTTTGTGCATATCTTGTCGAAAGAGAGGGCGTAGAATATCAACATTTCGAAATGGGTTTATTCCGGCCAAAAGAAGTGTGCTACTACCTCAAATCGACAGAGGTTCTTGTCAGAGGGTAAAAGTCGAGCCACTCGGCATTGATTGCGGTTTGTCTTGCTTCTTTAAGCACTGAAGAATAGTTTGACTCTCTTTTTTAGTTTTAGCGCATGCCTTGAAGATTCCATTAAAATGCTTTTTCGACTTCACGTGTTTCTCAACAGTGCTCTTTTTCTGAGCGAGTGTCTCCTTGGCAAGCCAGCATCTTAACTGTCCACGAAAACACTCGAGATGTTGTCCATGGTGTGGAAATTCTTTAATTTAATCCTGTCCCAAAACAGACGTTTTGGAGTTGGGATTCTTATGCTCTCGAACTAGCTTGTATGACCACTGTTCACAATTACTTTCCGCTTTCTGGAAATCGAAGACCCTTTGTTCAGGGCTCCACGAACGGTTGACGAAAGCTCCCCTGCTAACTGCAGATTTCAATGGAGGTTTACGATTCTTCGTCTTAGACACGACAACGTGGCGTCTGCCATTTTGCTTACACACAGTCCGCTGCGTCCCAACATCGTGCCAAGGGCTTTTCTTGGTTCCAAAATAGGTTAAATAGCCCCAAATAGTTACCAAAAAAAGTGCTAGTTTTCCAAAAAGTTGCTAGAAGTTGCTATCTGACAAAAAAGTTGCTCAAAATCCTAAAAGTTGCTGAAAAGTTGCCGAGCCGAATCTGGATAGGCCAAGTGGGGACACATAAGCTGTCTCAATGCCCCGGGGGGGGACGAAGAAAGAGGGCAAATGCCTCGCCCCCGGATCGAAATAGCCGTGTTCACGTCGGTGATTGTTTTTTGATAAACCAAATATAGTTCACCTTGTCGCTGTGAAGAATAAAGACATTTTAAATGATGATGAGTCGCATTTTAAGCTCGCAAGATTGGTCTTGAAGATCGCATCATTTGAATTCGCAAACCTTCTTATTCAGTTTATGCATCAATCAATTCCAGCGGTGCCCATCCCCACCCCTCCCCCCTGGCAACCGCGGGGCATTTGCTCAAGTTGTCAGTTCCGGGGGTGGGTCATTCGCAATTTTATCGAGGCCCGGGGGCTGGGCATTAGCCTACCCCGGGGCGACCCCCGGGCATTTGACACACGTGTTTTCGAATTAACATGGAAGAGTTTATCGGAAAAGACGAGGCCTTCGTTAAAGACTGCTTGTCCGTCACGGACTCAAAAAACTTGTGGATTTTTTAAAGGTATGTTTTCTCAATTTTAGGTACTTCTTCATTTCTACTTGTAAGCATATGAATATATAAAAGCGACAAGGTGAACTAATATCACAAAACAACACTGACGTGAAGACTGCGTAAACATGACTACTTCGCATTTCGCATTCAAAACTAGCCTAGCAATTTTTAAATTCATGAAAGTGGAGTTAAACTGAATACAGAAGGTTTGCGAATTCAAATGATGCAATCTGCAAGACCAATCTTGCGAGCTTAAATGCGATTCATCATCGTTTAAAATGTCTTGATTCTTCACAGCGACAAGGGCACTATATTTGGTTATCAAAAGACGATCACCGAGGTGAGCACGGCTATTCGATCCCGGGGGCGGGGCATTTGCCCTCTTTCTTCGTCCCCACCCCGGGGCATTTAGGACAGCTTATGTGTCCCCACCCCGGGGAATTTGACCATTTAAAAAAAACATGGTAATGCTCGGGAGTTAGCCCGGGTGGGGGGATGGGCACTGCTGGAATTGACTGATACATTACAGTTCTGCACGACCACGGTATTAACAAAACACTGGCGTCTTTTATTGACGCAATAATTAAAACTTGGAAAACAACTCTGTACGTACAAAGGACATAAGAACAAATCACGATTGGTCCAAATCAACATCAACCGCGGAATTTTGCAAGGCGATTCTTTCTGTATCACATTATTCACTCTCTGTCTCAAACCCTATAGCTTGGTACTTGAGATCCACTGAAGGCTATACTCTCTCCCACAACAAGTCCACGAAGATAACATACAGCCTATTCGTAGATGACTTGGAAACCTATCATAAAAACAAAACCAAAGCTGCTACAGTTGGACGTACTTTAGAAGAAATGTTTATGAGCATTGGTCTACAATGAGAAATTGATAAATGCGCAGCTATCCACATCAAGAGAGGAAAACATGAACAAAGTGACGAGCTCCCTTTAATCAGTGGACAACAAGTACCAGTACTTGGAGAAGACGACTACTATAAATTTCTGGGGAAATTTGAGAATGCCACCCAGCTTGAGCAAGAACTGCAGGAACTGGCTGGCCGTGAATACCTTAGACGACTATTTGTGATATGGACATCGCCCCTATCAGTTTCACGAAAGGTCATAGCTACGAATCTGTTTGCAATTCCAGTACTCCTCTATCACATGTGGACAACAGACTGGAACATTCAACACCGACAAGAACTTGACAGAGAGACATGTAAAATAATGAACGAAACCATTGTAAACACAATCACGATTCTAATGCTATGATCTACCTACCATCTCACAAAGGAGGAAAAAAGGCCTGCAGCAGTTAGAGAATTTGTACAAATCAACAAAGATTAAAACGGCACACTACCTGACAACCAGCACTGACCCACACATCCAACTGGTCGCGACTTCCAGAGGCACAAAGAAACAAGTCTTGAAAAGTCCTGAAAGATGCGAAGATGTTTGCAAACAACTAAACTTACACGTAAATTACGACATCGCGAAGAAAAACAAACAACAATTACATCTAACAAAGGACAAATTCAAGTTACAAAATGTCAACCAAGAAACAACAAATATATAATCAAGGAAGAAAACAGAGCAGAAGTTTGAGGAAGAGGTAAAGCAACAACCCTGGGTAGCACAGCACATTGTTAACCAATGGCAAGACGACTTGGAGAAGGAAATTTATGACATCAGTGAGATATGGAGGGGCATCCCCAGATGTCGTCTATAGTATATAGTAGTATTCTACAACAGTTGCTAACAACAAAGGTATATCGTAGAAAGAAGTTAAAAGACGGAGAAAGAGATCTGATATGTCGACTATGTCACCAGAAAGAAGAGACAGTACCACACTTGTCATGTAGCTGCTCTGCTATTGCTCTGTCTCTCCACACGGCAAGTCACGATCGCATGTTACGCCCGGTTTATCATCAGATGCTATCGTCGTATGGTTTCGTCACAGACCAAGATTCGACGCCGTGGTACAAGCAAAAAAACTCTGTGGAAAACGAGAAAGCCAAACTGAATCCTCTGGGATATCCCCTTACACCTGGATATAGCACCAATCAATCAATCAATCAATCAATCAATCAATCAATCAATCAATCAATTAATAGATATTAACGTAGTCAGTACGCTTAGCTAAAAACTAGTCTACAGGTACGCCACGAAAGAAAAAGAAAAAAAGATGATTATAAGAGCCTTTTGAAGGTATATTAAATTTAAATAAATTAAGATTAAGAACCAGCTAATATTAAAATTATAATAATTTAACAATGTTGTCACCAAGTAAAATGTATAAAAAAATAATATGGTCATTAAACAAACAAAGAATATTGATTAAGGATAGATCTACATCGCACTTCAGTAATTCCCCGTGAGATCTAATGTTTTAAGTTGTTTTTAAAAGTAGCACGTATGTTTCGCATCTTTGTCGAGAGACTCTGCCCGGTATAAGCGTGCCTCCACAATTT
>NC_090877.1:21340477-21365477 GCF_036669935.1 Montipora foliosa | reverse complement strand
GAGAATTTAGATGTTGATACCATTTTGCACCTGTATTGGCTAACTTCAACAGCTCCTTCATAAAAAAAAAGTTGAAGAAAAAGGTCGTTTCCATGTATGCCATCAAAACAAAGTCCAATAAACGCATGATAAGCACACCTTGAAACTTGAACGAATTGACTTCTATTTCGATAAAGATATGAAAAGTGGCAATCTTAAGAAGGACATATTGTTGTGACCTCTCGTACGCGTCCAATCACAACGACTTTCTAACTCTCGACGTGACACATTTTCATTACAAAAGGTTGTTTTCATTAACTACGAAATTCATTTGCATTTCAAACACGGTTTGAATTGCTTCATGCATAAATTTGTGGCCGACCAGTGCTTTGTATATATTTCATAACTGTACTTCGTAATTCATCGCCTTTTGCCCAACTTCGTTTGCGAAATTTTTGCGATTGCCGTACCAGAGCGACTTTGAAATTCCTCATAACACTCCCATTGTAACAGAAGCTTGCGAGATTGTACGTTCTACCAAAGCTCAAGATATCTTTCCCTGTACGTAAGTATAATTCACTCTGGAAATATTCACTGTTGAAGCAATGTTTCGGCAAATTCGTTGAACTCGCTTAAACGAGGTCATTTAGCCGTCGCATGCATGTGTGTTTCGTTTGGTAGTATCTTAACGATTTTTTATAGAACTTAATCTGCCCTTTAGACTTCATGAACCAGTCAAAAGATAGACACATGATATTTTGGAAGTTTATATCGGCGAGCAGTTTCCTTTTGCGTTTAAAGAGACAACTGAAAAGGCGTTTTTTCTCCGAACTCTGTAACATGGTCTGATTTATCGAAAATCGTTTAGACAAGAAGTCTTAATATGGACCTTGAATTGTTCTTAAATTAATAACACAAAAAGATGTGCGAGAGAGTGGTTGTGGGAGCTGTTCAAAGAAAGAGGGCCTTTATTACGATCAGACCGATTAGCCAAACCTGTAATTTGTAACTGTTTTACTTTTGGCCTTGTAACTCTCAAATAACATAAAAAGTGTCTTCTGAGAATTCAATACCACAGGAACAAATATTTTAAACAGCTGTGGATTTTTGTTCATAAAGTCCGCTCAGTTCTTGAATAACATGGTTACTTCTGATGCATAAATAGCACTGATCCTCAGACATCTATCACAACATTGTGACATACGTTTACATCTAACGAATATCGCTTCCTTGCCGAAGCACTTAAAGACGATTAAAATAACACAGAGAATAATTTATGTCATGGCAAGTGAACTCTCTAATTGTTTTAACAACTTAAATATAATATGATTGGCTTTGGAAGAAACGCGAAAATAACAAAGGCATCAATGAGGTTTAGCTAACAAAACTTATGGTTAATTCGGTTATAGATGTTGTTTTGATTGGCACAATTTTCAAACCGAAAGCTAGAATTATGGTTTAGTAAAAATACATGTGGTCGAACTATTTTGAATTTGTGGTTATTTAAGTGATATAAAAAACGAGGGTTTAACTTCAGAACATGCAATTGTGCAACAACCGTTTGTGTACTTTTTTTCGTAAATCATTGCGCATGCTGATTCGTCGTAGCCAGCTTGCCAAAACAGTGAACTGAAATACGTTTGAAATATTTACTGTACTTTACTGTTTTAAATAAAAAAAATTGTTGGAAAATTTGCATGCATGAATTGTAAATCGCAGTTTTACATTTTTACCGTTCTTGAATTTATTCTTCAAGCTTTTTAATACCTTGTACTTCTGAAGACAACAAAGGATGGACGCCCAAATTCATGAGTAAGCTCTTGCATGTTATCCGCGAACAACGAAGAACGTAAGCAATCTCATCCTGCACGCATGAAGAATGATTGGATGTTTCTAGAGTTTCTTTCTCCTTCAGAAGATAACAAAGAAGAGGTCGCCTTTAAGGATTACGTTCCTGGATAAGTTGAGGTATTTTTCAGAAAATGTTTCTGCATCAAGAAGAACATAATGCTTAACTCTTAAATGGTCCTTCCTGGGTCTTTAAAAGACGAAAATAGAAAGAGTTAAGACCCTATGTCAACAATGCATTATCTTTAAAGGCCAAATCTCCCTGATGTAGCATGATGAAGACAGGATAAGCTGGCTTTGCCAGCATATTAGGAAATCTCAAACTCCGGATATGTTGACCTTCTTTAAGAAGTAATATTTTTCTTTTGGCGTGCATTCAATCAACAATGGATCGACTAGTTTTACATATTTTAGTTATTTCCATTCCCTGATATTTTCTATCTTTTCGCCAATGTAGTGCTCGTTAATTAATTAACTCTTTCACGTTCCAGCAATAAACGGAAATCGTTCGGTAAAATATGACTTTCTGTAAAATAGGAGACAGGCATGGGCTGGAAAAAGCCGGCCATAGACCTTCGGCTTATACGCAATTTTCCTTGTGGATACCAAATTCTTCAGTTTTGAGATGACGAGTGACACTTGGCAAGATGATAGCAAGAAATAAGTCACAAGCATTCGCCAAATATTGTTGAATATTCTTCAGCAACTGTTCTCGTCGCCTGAGGCGCATAATTATTTTGATTAAAATCAGAGCTACGGTTTGTTTCCTCTTCATCTGAAGAATGCCTATCAATGGTAATAACAGCAAGATATGGCTTAATAGTCATAATAAATCATTTTACCAGCTTTAAGAACGTGCCCATCTTTATAAACACCGCCATATTGCACCAATATGCCATTAATTAATCAAGTGTTTTTGATGGAATGAAGCCAAGAAGTTATATCGATGCAACAGCGGTAGGTTTTTTTTTTTTTGCACAATGTTACGGGTTCCTCGAAAAGAGGAAGTTCATCTACTAAATGAGAAATTTTCTATGAAGGCATGTAACTGAGACTTCATCCAAGGAAAGAAGATGGGTTCGAAGAAAGTATTTAACTAGGACTCGTGGGAAATGCCCCGAGATTAGCGAGGCCCGTTTATCAGTCAATCAATAATATTGTATCAGCGGGGATGTCGCTTGTTTGTCGCGAATTCCTTTTCGGCACCGTCAGCGTGGAAAATGGTGGTCATTAAACTATTGAAGAAGTACAGTTTGACATCATGTTGGGCTAGTAGCAAAGCTTGTACTACATTAAGCAACCTTGAATTTCTCTCCACTTGGTTTTCAAAGTAACAGTACCAGTGATTTTTTAAACATTTCTGATTTTCGCCTCAAGGTCCTGATTCGAGGTCCGTCACGGTTTTCTGAATACTGCAGCAAACTTTCAGACATTTAAGTAGTAAATGTAATTATTTCATTTCAAATTGCAACTTTCTATGACCTCATCAAACGTAATTTTGGCTACTAGCCAATGAGGTATCAAGAGAAAGAGTCTCATGAATTGGAAATTGCCATGAACAACATACAAAATCTTGAAAGAAACAACAAATAACCAATTTGGCGAAGAAGAAGGCATATGATGGGGCATAAACAGCATTTCGCTCTACGTGACATAATTAACACGTACTTAGCATTCCCAACCGCAAATTGTTTTGAAAAACACACCAGTAATGTGAAAACCCTTGATAAGTTTCACAGTCATCGAAATTATCCTCGAGAAAGGTGTAGGCAGAATCCGAGTGGCTAAATCAGGATATGACATATTTTTCTTGGACAAAATGATGTTTTTCCAAAATTGGAATTGAAGATCCAAACAGGGAAATTGGTCGAATAACATTGGAAGGCACTTTCAGGCGTTAAATTAACCACCCCACCCTTTTCAAAGCCTGGGGCCCGTTGCTCGAAGCCTGGTTAGCGCTAACCGTTGGTTAAGAGATATCAACAGCTATAGGTTTCCATGGTATTCATCGCTGGTTTGCGCTAACCATGCTTCGAGCAACCGGGGCCCTGGCCGCTGGGAAGTATCAACATTCAAATTGATATCGTATTGTGATGATTAATGATGATGATTTATTCACACAATTCACTCAATTTTCACACAATTTACACAACCTGCGTATAGCATTAGCTAATCTTGGCGGGTATTAGTAATAAATAAACATTAAATAAAAGTTGAAGGATTACAATATTACTACAGTATAGGATTACGACATTAGTTATAAGATACAATAATTGTTGGTATTAATGTTAATAGAATAGTACAGGATTATGATATGCAGTTGTAAGCTAAAATATATTATAATATGCAGTTACATAGCGAAATACATACCTATAAAATATAATAATTATCGGTATTAAATTTTGATATTAAAGAACAGGCGTCAACATAATCGTCCTCAATCCCAAAATCACCAGTTTGATTGGTTTGATTTAATTGTTGCATGCAAATTATTCTGCGATTCCAACTAACTACGAAAAAACGCCGACATGAACGCCTTACAACTGTTTGAGTTTGATTTACTTATTTAGTTCAAAGGACTCGTGACGGCGGTCAGTAATCAGTACCCCGGCGTTTTTGCATGATACGAAGACGTCGTTCCGCCTATTGTTCGAACAACACTGATTTCTACCTGTTGCAGCTTTTACTGGATTTAAGGTCTGCATTGACTCGAGTTTCTAAATAATAATAATAATAATAATAACAAATAATAGTAATGAGGCACTAACAAACAGCCATGCGAAATACCATGGAAACCTATAGGTTTTGAAACCTGTTAACCAACGGTGAGCGCTAACCAGCCTTCGAGCAACTGGCCCTTGCATTAAATCCAGAAAACAGCACTTTTGAAAACAGCCTACATTTTGAGAAGGGTCTTCTCAATCAAGTAAATCGAACAATCACTCCAATAGTAATAAAGGCTTCAACAGGTGGATTCAAATTTTGGAGTTAGATCTGACTGTGGAAGTGCTACAAAAACTATGTTTACTGGGGACAGCCAGGATATCACGTAAAGTAATGGATAACACATAGAAGAAAGAATAAGTACGTTGTAGTTCCTAAGACCACTGGGTGTGGTTCGCTACTGTGACAAAGCTAAATCGGGACATACCATCATTCCTGAGAAGAAAGACCTTAATAATAACAATGACATAATGATAATAATAGTTAAAATTATAAAACAAAAAAAAAACTGATAATAATATTATCAATCTTCATCATCATCATCATCAGCATTCTATTTTATTTCAGAATTTCAGGCTTCTTTATATTTATTTATATTTATTTATATACATTATTTATACAGAAATTCCAGTTCAGCATAGCTGGTTTAAATGGAGATCTGTACAAAATGATTTGAATAAGTAATAAAATATATAAATGAAAGCAAAAAATCATTCGAAGAGTTCATGAAGATGAAAAATTAACTAAGATGATTTAGATGTTTCTTGACTCTCAGTTTAAAACTAGTGAGAGTATCTTTTGAACACTGACACGTACGTAATTAATGTGGACAGAAGCTCTTTACAATACAAACAAAGCTTTTTCCTTTGACTGTTTGCGGTCAAACTCTAACTGTTTTTTTGCATGCTGCTGAGTCAATAAATACGTCATAATCTAAAGGGGTAGTCCACCCAAGTGTGTTGAAACACTCCACTGGTTTCTGCTCTCTGCTCTGAATTAAAGTACCTTTTATGTCGAGCCACCATTACATGTCAGTTGACCATTTATAGTTCGAGTCACGCCTCAGTGCATTTGAAGCTGTTGTTCCTATCCTGGAGTGTGCTAACAATGATTTCAGACTTCCTTTTGTGAAAAGATCTATTTATTTGCATGATTCCCACCAAAGAGCGTGGGAACGAACGCCAAAGAACATTATAGCGTTCGGCAATTCAGAATTTGCTAGACAATTTTATGTTGCTTGAAGATTGATCATAGTTGACGTGAGAACAACATATTCCTCATTTTTTTTGGAATATAGGTTTGCGCTCCAAGGAAATTTACAGACAAATTGAGGTAACTTCGGAAGCATATTTGAGTTTCTATTAACGCGTCTTAGCTAAAGCCTAGGCCTCTTTACGAACATCAAATAGTGCACCCAGCTGAAGCTGTCTGTCCGAAAGCTCTCAGACTGGATTGGTTGCAAGATATTTTTTTTCGAAGGAGTCTTAAATTAAATTTGCTGCTTTCCAGTGTAACCTGCGCTACATTTTTATTTTTTCGTTGTCACATATTCGTAGGTTTTCTTTGTGTCCTCATTGCAATGGTTTTCCACTAATTTTGATTTTAATAGTATGTCGATTGACATATCAATAATGATTACTTCTATACGTCTAAATAAGCTCTTTCCACTCTGGGTCACGCAAGATAACGCACTCGTCCAAATTGTTCTGTTTTTAAATGAAATTTAAAGATTTGCCTTTTCAATTTACCTTACTATATCTATCTTTGTAATTTTCATTTGTAATACATGTCGCTTAATATTCTGTCATCTTTGATCTGTACAGATATATTTTTGTATTTTAAGTTTTTTAAGCTTTTAATTACTCATGTGTGAAGCGCTCTACGTATTATTATTAGTTTTACATATTGCGAGCAGAACTTCTCTACTAATTACGAGAAAGCAAGTCAAATCAAGTAAAATCAAAGTGGGTCAAACGAATGTTCAGTGATTATTGATGAGATGCGAAAAGTGGACTACCGAGAGAAAAACTAGAAAACCAATAAACTTTGCGCATGCTCTCACCACTGCACCAACCCTGATACTTGACCGACCCCCCTCCCCCAACCCATATTGTTTTTCGGCCTCGCGTACTTTACGATGCTGTGAGCTCTTCATTTTGGTACTTTTTGTGGCACTAAAATTCGCGAATCTTTCGAGTGAGTACCGTGACAGCCGCTTATGTCTTCTTCGGATATAAGTCATTTTTGCTATATCTGGATTTGGTTTGTAGGAAGCAGTAAAATTTTACTCAAAACTCATGATATGAGAAGTACCTCTCAGAAGTACCCGAGACTGGGACTTTCGTTTCGAGAACCTGAGCGGAAGTTATGCTCAGAGTTTGATCATTTCTAGGTCGGTTCTTCTATTCATATTTCTACGAAACCCTCGATCTCACTTCAACAAGTAATGTTCAAACTCTTTACAAATGCAAAATAAAAATAGTGTAATGTTTAAACGTTCAAGAGTAGCTGGATAGAAGTGAGAATTTTTTGAGTTTGTTCCCTCTTTGCCAAGTTTGGTAGTTATCAACTGACACACAGAAAAAGTTAATCTTTATCGGTCTTTTAATTATCATATCGGACTGAATTGTTTCCCACTTGCATTTCTCACCAGGACCGATAACATGAGAGCACATTCTGAAAGAAGTGATTTGCAACGATCGTATCCCTGGCGGAAGGAAAAGCGAGCCGACCTTTCTCGAGACTGGAAAGAAGCGCGGGCTATGAATGGACCAAAACCGACTCGTTCACCTTGTAAAAAGTACATTTCCGTGGTCTCCGAGGGCAACTACTTCATAGCTTCCAAAGCACCGTTGCCGGACCGCATCGAACTTCGAATGTGTGGTATGTCTGGCAATCTTGGTCAAAGCAAGCGTTCACTGTCCATACCAGATTTGTATCGTGTCAAAATGAAACCAATTCCAGAAGCGGTTGAGGAAACGGTGGATGCAGTGCGCCGTGAAGACGTGCACACGGAAGACCTACGCTTTCCTGTGGATGATCTTTCGTTGAAAAACGGTGCAATGAAAGAGATGTACGTCTCTCAATACACGCATCGTTTTGATTCCACTGCACCTCGATCGCATATTGCTGGCTGGACGGTCGTTTCGGGAGCACAAAAGAAACCCGAACGCCCGAAATCAGCTCCACCAACACTAGCTTACGAAGATGTCGTTTTCGCAGACGACAACGAAGATGACAGACTATCTTCGGCTACGCTCCCTACCTTCCATCAAAATTATTCCGAGTCCGTGCGGAGTAATGATGACATAGCGACACGCCTTCAAGAGCTGTGGATAGATCCTCCGACTCCAGAATACACCAACGATGACCGGAGCTCCATCGGTTACGATGCCGGTAGCGATGATGCCGCATCGGAAACATCTTCGGCATATAATTCCTCCAAGAAGGGAGATCCCGCCAAATTTAGTTATAGCCGACCGAAGCTAATCCGACTTTCCGCTGATTTTCCCGGGGTGAGAAATTTGGAAAAGATGCGTCGAAAGCGTCAAAGCATGGGCTCCTCGTCCACTGGTTCTCTGTCATCTACGTCGCTTTCTCCATCTGCAGGCGAGTACGGGTTTTTCGTGGCACTTACATCTAAAGACGTAACTCCACAAATGAGGCATGGAAGACACTACTCCATGACTTAAGTGTTGCCAACAGAACGACTTTGACGATACCATTGACATTTACGGATTTTAACGAGTTGAGAACAACAACAGTTGTATAGTCAGCTTCAGAAGATTCAGCTATACAACGGAAAACCTCTATCACGATACCATTTAACTTCAACTTTGATTCACCAATGAACTGACGCTGGAAAACTTGTGAGGCTTAACCGTCCACTTCTCCACCAGTCGATGTGTCCATATTGAAAATCGGGCTGGTTTGGTAACCGATATCTCGGTTCTTAACACAGGATCATGACTCTGACTGGTGACCACTTTCTCCGTATGGATCAGCCACGTCACTTTGGTCGAATGTCATGCAACTGCGCATGTCAGTTTCGTGCGTTCTGTGGATTTGAGTAGGATGAAAGTTTAAGCCTTTCGTCTCTCCTGTGGCTGGACTGAAATTTTGCCATTCAGATAAACAGGTTACCAGGGTAATGATAAGAGTGGTAGCTCCTTTAGAAGACGAAGAATTGGTTCCTATTAATTTTCAGAGGGAACGAAACGTGTTTAAAACGTCAAGGACCCATTTTACACTAAGCCACATTGCATACGCGTTCTCAAATTTTCCAAAATGTACTTTGTGGCATAATGATCAACTTATTGATTGAAGGTTTATTGCTTAAACGTCCAAACAGGCTTTATTCGTTTATTCTTTTACTTTCAAATTTTTGAGACACAGTCTGAAAACCCATTTATGCGGCTAGTAGAGTCACTCTCCCAACCGAGCTACTCTGGGCGAGCCAACGTTTCAAACACTTCCTGTAAAAATGTTTACATAAGAAACAAAAAGTTCGCTCTGCGAGAGGGCTGGCCCACCGGCTGCTATAATCCTATACATTCTTTGTAAAATTTCAAAGCATCATTACTCACAGATTATCTGTTACATCGGGTTAAAATTGTCAGAGATAGCTCATTATGCAATGTACTTTCAATCTTCAGTACTTTATTCTTGGCTGACTGATTAGAAAACGATAGCCTTGTGCTAATTAGGCAACACAAGGTAAACAAATAGAGTGATTTTCAATTGAGTGTCGTAAAACCAAAACCAAAGTAATTACTTTAGCCAATCAGAAAGGACGGAGACAATCCGGTAAACCAATCAAAACTCGAAGTAATGACACGTAGCCGACACAAAGCGCGGGAAAATGTGCACGCGCGAGCCACGATTGGTTTTGGTTTCACTTCTGATTGGTTGAAAAAATGGCGCGAGAACTTTGAACCAATCACTGAGTGAAGTAATCATAAACCAAGGCAATTTGCTAATTACTCTCGACACTCAATTGAAAACCACTCTATTCTGCCATAGAGCAGTTTTTAATTGAGTGTCGAAAGTAATTAGCCAATTGCTTTAGTTTTGCATTACATCACTCAAAGGGGACTGGCTGGAACCTCCCCATTCTGCTTGATCTTTGCGTTGATTAAGTCAATCTGATATCTATAAAGTGCTCGAAATACAAAAAAATACAGGTTGTCCCTGTTGCAAAAGCTGGACAACTAAACCCGCAAATTTGGTTGCCCTGATAAATGCTTGTTTGCCCATTGGTAAACCCCACGCGATTAATGCAGGTCGTGTTGAGATACAATTGCATGGCGTTGGAGCTTGAGTATCCCATAGTTTAAGTGTGCGCCTGTGGTTTTTTTTTTGTGGAAGTCTGGGTTTAAGTTTTAGCATTTTGAAAATTGAGTTTTCGGTCTCCATCGCCATCTACATGTGAACATGTGAATATTCCTATCTGATATTTTTTTGTAATTGCCACAGAAATCAAAAACATGGGAAATGCTCAACTGCGGTAAACTGACATCGTGAGACAAACGAGAATACTTTATTATTATTGCACTTCACCACGATGAATAACAGCAACCTTTTTTACGACAGTTAATTAACAATTATTGGATGAGGTTGAGCATGTTAGCGATAATTATCAAGGCCAAAGTTTGTGTTATCTGCTGAAGCCGAAGGCTGAAGCGGATAACACAAACTGACACGCGAAAACCGAATTCAACATGCTAACATGCGAAAACCGAATTCAATAATTGTTTTATTATGCATATTCCTCAACTGAGCTCCGCCATGACAAAACTGATCAAACTGCTGGTTAGTGTGTTAGGTGACGTCACTTCTGCATGCATAAAAGTATTGCCTGTAGGTATGACGTCAATTCTACATATATAAAATCTATTGTTTGTAGGTATGACGTAAGAGAAACAGAGCAAGCAAGAATTAGCTGCGTGCTTATAGCCAATCAAAATCGAGCTGGTGACACCAATGTATAATAATTATAATTGTTAACTTCGCACTACTGTCAGACATTGAAAACAGTCGGAAAACCGTCGAGTGAGTCGGATGCTGCTTATGAAATACATATTCTGTTTTTGGCTGGGATGTCCGTTGTTTTTTCTACGGGTAACCAAAACCTTTTTATTTTACCGAAAACTAGTCGTCCGGTACTTTTTAGTCGTCTGGGACGACCGCACGACTGCTAATTTCGAGCACCGTATATATCCGTCGGATTAAAATGACTTCATGTCGCTCGGCCTCCGTAAATGGCGTGAAACTCGGCGCGAAGGAAGAACGCAAAAGGTAAACGCTTTTTCTCACGTGAACTTCGCGTTCACGCAGCCACGAACTTGTCTCCGAGTCCCACCAGTGGGACATTTTATCAGGCTGAATAAAACGAAATTTCCGACATTTTAACGCTGATTTAACGCCGGTCAACAAACACATGCTTAAAGTATGAGGGCAGCCACTCTCTCCCACGCAGAGGCTCATTCAGTGGAACAAGAAAACGAAAAGAAAAATACCACGCACGGCAGACGATAGGGAATGGAGAAAAGAAGGGAGCGTCGAGAACTCGGTTCCTCTCTCTTCCCAGTATTCCCCACGCGCTTTCCTTTCCTTGACTCCCAGCTTCTGTACGCTTTCTTTTCACCCCTCACACAGACTACAAACAGTCTCTCTTTGGCCACTTTGATCCTTCCAGCGCGACACGAAAATGAAAACAAGATCGAGGGAAAAATGGCCACGCGAAATTGAATGCCCCTCTTAGCGCCTAGATTTCGCGTGAATGGCTACATTCCCAGCACGCTTGTTAATACTCTCACGTCGCTCTCGTGGGATTAAAGCGCCGAAATAGGGACTGCTTCTTGTCCACCCACCTCACCAGCCTATCGAAATTAAAGAGGCCCCTCAAAAGTAAGAGGTGCCGGTAGTAATAATCCATTATACTTAGCCGCTCTGCAAAATGGTGTTTTTCATCCGCAAGTGGAAAGACATTGAGCTGACATTGTGATACAAGTGAAGGAAATCAGGCTGGTCTGACACAGCAAACTGTCTATTATTAAGTGGTGTAAATTTATTAGTGAAACATTTTTATTAAACCAGAAAAAAAGCTATTGTCTTCATGGGCGCCTGTTGATCCTGATGTTGAAGCTGCTAGTACATTTTTATAACCGAAAACATCAGATCACCTCACGAAGAAAGTTTTAAAAGACATGGCGGGTGACTTTTACATCGAGTTTGATTCATCGCATTATCTAGCTGCTGGCAATAAGTCCTTAATTTGCAAAAAAAAAAAACTGAAGAAGTGAAACCTCGATAAACAAAAATTCTACGGATAGAAGACAGGACCCATGTGCTTCATTGGCAATGTCACTCGTCTCGTCTCATTGAGATGATAATTTCCCATTTTAATCTCTCTCTTGTCCTGTCTATTACTCGACATGAAGCTGGAAAGCATCAGTTTGAAGCCAGTGCGAAAAAGATAATTTTCTCATCTTCTCTCTTGGTAAATGAAAGAATAGAAACCGAATCATCTGCTGCCGGACATCTTGAAGCACAGAACTTTCCGACGAACTATATACGAGAACAAAAACATTTAAAACGGAGCGTTCTACTGTTTTTCTTTGATGTATAGGCTCCAGTCGGTAACTTGGTAATTCCAAGTGCGTTCAGTTTTCAGTTTTAAGCTTTGTTTGGTCCGTCAGACGCTGGAACTTCCTCTTTCAAAACAGAGCCAGAGGTCTTTGAACCTGGTCCCAGCTCTACCTTCTCCCCAAATTTCTTTTGATTTCCAGCGTTGATGAACATACCGATTTCGAAAGCGATCAAAATTCCAATTACCCATACAAACCAGAGCTTTGAGAAACACTTGGCGAAAGTTGCGAGGATTGCGACAGTCACAATTCCAAATCCGATAGCCATTGTTTAATAAGGCTTCTCAAATAATAAAAGTTTCTAACTATGTTGTAACCTGCAAAGCTTTCCTGGATCTTTTGGCCAAAGTGATGGAAGGACAGACCAAACTAATGTTCTCAGCTATGTAAATGATGTCGAAGAACTCTCAAACAATTCATTATTAACAAATTTCAAGAACTTCGTGCGTTGGTCAAATTTTCCTTGCCAAGAGTTCAGCTTTTGGCGGATTCTCAAAACTGGTGTCAAGCCTATTATTGTCAAAGGAAGATATGTCATAGGATACTTTCGCTAGAGTTTTTGATTTTCTGTCAGATTTGCAACAGGTAACAGCGTGAAAAGCCCAGGGGCCCAGCGATTACCGGAAATGTTGCCAGTATTACTGTCCCAACAAACATTAGTTAAGTGAGAGAAAATTATTGCATCAGTTTCCTTCAATTAGTTCTGCTTGCAGTTGGATTGGAGACTAACTTAGTAATTAAAAGCATAGCCTGAGAAACGATTATCTGAAATTTCAAGCACGCAGACGTTTAGGTTGATAACGATTTTTCCGGCATTTCTTTTTTAACAAAAGACCTATGATTTTTTTAGTAATTGCCAAAAATTCAACGCTTGCCTTTCAACCTAGTGATTTGTCTAAGGTTGCGATTTTTTCACAAAACCGTTCTCCGAGGATCCCGCCATAGAGAACCTGAAAGTTGTTGTTCCGATTGAGATAGAAGGCATAGTTTCTCTGCTGAAATACCAAACGTAGGATATCATCAATAATAAATTTAAAATTTGTATCTCATTATGCGGGACGTGTATAATTGCACTTACACCGACGGCTCACGTCCTTTAATTAAACTAAAGCTTTAAATCTTGTCATTTCAATACGAAGACGATTACAAAGGAATGAACTTAAATGTAAAACGCCAGTGCGAATTTGCAACAACCGTTTTCTCTAAACATACTGTTTGAACGCTAACGATAACGTCCACGCTGGCGTTGCGTCACAGGCAGCCCAGACGTAATATGTGTTTTCACTTTGTATTAAAACAAAATAGCAATGGTGAAGACACTTGTAATTCAGTGCCGTAAATAAATACTTGTTATGATTAAATCATTTTCTGTTTTCTTTTGCCATCACTATTACAGATTCACCGGGCATGTTGTGCGCTCGATAGTTTTAGGGCTTAAAATCTGATATACATGTAATTAATGTTTTAGCCGGTGTTCAAAAAGGCCTCAGTTTGCAAAATATAGCCCACCTACCTTGAGTCGAATGAGTTCTTGGTTGTCCTGGTCGTTCAAATGGTATTTGTCGAGTTTCATCTTTCCTCGAACTATTCATTAAGGAGCTATCCCCGAGCTATCCCATGGGAGACTACGAGACAAGCCAAAAAGAAGCTACCACATTATAGGCTCGATTTCCAGCGGTTTAGGGAGCCCGCGTTCCTTGGGAGGAGGAAGATACCGGACTCCCAAAACGGCTGGAAATCGAGCCTAACCACATTAGAGCTGCGGCAACTTTTGCTGAGTTGCTTTTCCAAAACAGTATCTCTTTTGAGAACGAAATGGCAGCAGGATATTGGTCAATTTCTGCCAGGCGTTGTACGCGAAATCCTAACGACAGAGAGAGACTGTGACAAAAAAAGGGCATGCTCTTCCGCCAATTTTAAATTTGGCCTCGAACGTCCTAACCTTGACCACCTTTGAACGTCCTGGTTCTTGGCATCTTTTACAATAAATAATATGACTTCCAAAGGCAACAAACCCCTGCAGCAATTATCTTGCAACGCGGCATCTGCGAAAGAATTGGCAAGGTAAGCTATCGGGTGATCGCTAGCTAGCAGATGTTAGGAATACAAGGGTTTCGTTCAATGGATTGTCAGATCGATCCGATGACAAGTCGCAAGCCCATTTATAGCTTTAAATGTTACTTGATTTTGCAACCCATATATCTAGAAGTCTAGGCCTTGTCAAGAAAAGACCTTCATCCTCAGGCCGGGCAAAAGGTCAAGAAAACAAAGTTAAACTCAGTGAGTATATTTGCTTCAAAATTTATTTTTCAATGCATGTGTTTCTCAAATCCTATAATACACCTTATCTACCCCCCCCCCCCCACAAAAAAAAAAAAATAAATAAATAAATAAATACACTGTAGGCATTGTCCAAAGGGAAATTGCAAACAATGATTATGCAAAATTTTGGGGGGTAAACAAGATGTGTTATAGGATTTGAGAGAATATTGAATTACTATTTATCTCAATCAGAAACCCATAAGGGTTGAAACGTGTAACGTGCGTTCACAGCTTCGGAATATTCAGTGCAAACTGAATGGTTGAATGTTTCAGTGCTAAGTACCATATTTGGAAACCCCTTGCTCTTGTTGTTTCAAATATGGTACTTAGCAAAATGAATATTCAGAAGCTTGTTTCCCAGCACACAAGGGGCCGTTACACATTTCAACCCTTATGGGTTTCGGTCTCAATTTAATTAAAGATTTAGGCTTAAATAGATTTGATTTAAAACCATTTGTGAATTTTGCCTGGAACATTTACTACTAGTGCAGTGAAAAGCTGTTTTGTGTGTGGTTTGACATAATGTTGGCTTTATATTATTATAATGCTTTGTGGATTTCATCTTTGAATTGAAATGTATTTTTATTAAGATTATTCCGATCCATAGGTGTAAATTTAATCACATATGAGCGTTTTACATGGAAATACATTTAAGAATCTAGTTCAATTTCTTACTTTTTTCAGCCAGTTAAGAGACAAAAGCATGAAGACAAGTGGGTTCCAACTATTTCCCTTTGTGCAACACTAACTTTGATGTCTGGTTTTCACTAGTGATGCAAACACAAGTGCAATCTCAAGTGCAAGCATAAGTAGCTTATGCTTAAATGCTTAAGTGGAAACAAACGTCGGCATAAGCATCAAAATCAACCACGGCCTCCGCCACTTTGTTTAAATGCTCAGATGCGGGGTTTCTGGAGCGAGTGCTTTAACTGGCCAGACACAGCCAGATGTACCAAATTTCTTTGTGCTTATATGCTGTGTTTTGTTTCCACATAATGCAAGCATATATGCACAAGCACGAGGAAAAGTAAAAATTTTGATCCTTGTGCTTGTGCTTTGTTGCATCAACCCTGTTCTCACGGTGAAATAAGCGCTCTTATGCTTGCGTCGCTTGTGAAAACCAGGCTTAAATGACTCCCAACTTTAATACCCCTGGGTGACTAAGATTATTTAATGACCGATCTTCAGGCAAGACAAGAAAAATCAAAATAGTAAATGCCTATAGTATACAACACAATGGTGGTGGATGATAGCTTGCCAATCCAATCACTGTTGCCAGTGTTGAAGTATCCAAGAGAAAAAAATGATTAAGAAAATGCTTTTTGTTACATGTATATTCTAAAAGGAATTGCAACTTCAAAGAAGAAAGAACAAATTGCATTAATGCAGTAACTTTTTAATCTATCTCGCTCTTGATACATGCATGGCTATTACAGCTAATAATGCAACAAGGAATACAATCTGATTACGTTACACCCTTGGCATTCCAGAATAATTACGTTTTAGAACATACTGGTAGGTGACACTCACTCCATATAGATCATTTTGCAGTTGCTTCCCTTGATTACTCAGTAACTTGGTCTGTATGTGCGAATAGTAATTAGGGTGCCAGTGACTAAAATTTGAATTAACCCTGTCTCTCCTTAAACAGACAATTTAAGTGTTACTCTGTCTAATGCCAGACAATTTTAATCGTCAATGGGAAATCCCCTAGGGGCAATAGGGCTAGTAACATATACTCAGTGCTTTTATCATGTAAATGTTGTTACTGTAATGAATATAACTACATGTAGTTGGTGTTTACATCATAAATTAAAGCAAAGAGATTTGTATTAAAAATGAGATCATCAGACGAGTATTCACAGGGTAGGAAATTAATTAAAAATAATAAAAATTATTTATTTTGTTTTTGTCCCTCTTTGCTGTGCAGGTCAATATTTTGCATATCTGATAGTGCTTGACTTTGAATCAACTTGCTGGAGGGACAAGAAACTGAACTATGGCCCTGAGATAAGTAAGTTCATGACAGATATCAACTTCCTTGCATGAGTATTAAAATCCGCATTCATTTTAGTGGCGATGCAATATATTTATTTGACAAGAAGATCATGCAAATAATTGTATGTTCTGGATATTGAAACAAGAGCAAAACGTCTTTGTGCAGTTTAACAATAATAAAATTAAACAAGAACACTCCCTCTTCATGAAGCTTACCTGTTATTACCCAAGGATATTATTATGCATAAGCACAAACACACCACTCCAGAAAGAAGCCAGAGCAGAAGCTGTAATCAGGAAGCAGTTGAACCATTGGCTGGTTCTTGGTCAGAAAGTATTCTGTAGGTAGTCACCCTACACTCAATAGGAAGTTGAAACAATGAAAATGGGCGAATTTGCATGCTTAGCAGCAGGAACTAGATCACAAAGTTCTACTTTTGACCCTTCAACCAACTTCGGCAAGTCAGTACTGATATAATGTTACTGTTACATAACTTTTTTTTTCACCAGTTGAGTTTCCAGCAGTACTTCTCAATACCTCCACTGGAGCACTGGAATCAGAATTTCATATGTTTGTCCAACCTAATGAGCACAGAAAACTTAGTGAGTTCTGTACAGAGCTTACAGGAATTACTCAGGTTTGGCTTGACCTTTTTCGATAGATGTAGTCATTTTAATAATTCCCTAAGCTTTGACCAGTTCGTTAACTAGTTTGCACTTGCATGGATTCCATGGATTGTAAATTTTAGAGTAGAGATGCATAATAAATTATGCATTTTGATAAACAACCTGGAATAATTATCCCATGATGATTGTGTAACAGGAGGATTTGGCTTTGATCAGGGTAAATTTACTGGTACCAAGGATTTATGCTCACTAGGGTGGCATGGAAGGGGATGTGTTATTTTCATTAGTCAGAATAAATTTACATATGATTAATAGCAAATTTAGACGTGTCTGTCTGTTTGGGAGATGACCAAGAAAAATGCATGGACAAAGTGGAAGCAAATCATCAGTTTTTTTCTTCATTTGTTTATACTTAATATGATTGATCTATTATGTGTACAATCATACAAATTAATCCATTGACGAGTAAAATCGTCTGGTGTTAGACAGAGTAAAATCTATTAATTAATTAAGTCCTGCTCTAGGAGTCAATGGGTTAATTAAATGGGGTGAATGTTTTTGAGTGAATGTTAAACCCATTGACACCTGAACTTCCCTGGACCGACCCCCTTGACAAGTAAAATCATCTGGCATTAGACAGAGCAAAATCTACATGTATTAAGCTCACTCCTAGGAGTAGTTTAATTAACTTGAAGACATTCTTTCAAACCTAAGATTAAAATCCATTTTGACAATGAGAACTTGAAGTTGTCCAAATGTGATCATCAATTTTGCTTTTGAAATGTGGTGTTTGGCAGAGTCCTTTAATTTGCAAGACAGTGGCATGCCTCCAGACACCACCAGAGAATGGGGCCCCCTCATGATACAGCTGGTTACTGTGGTGGACAAAACACTTTCCCCCAGTCCATGGATTATCCTGATGGGCAACCCTAAAATGTATTAACTCTTAAGAAAGCCATGTACATATTTACATTGCAAGTATCTTGTTTATTTTCATCTGCATGGCCACATGCAACTTAATCCAGGAATTGCACCGTTTTCATTTCACTTACACAAAGAATTCGGCCATCACAACAATATTATTATCGAAAGCTAACCATTTTAAAATGGGTGCTTAGACTTTCTGGTAAGTACTGTTGATCAACACCATTTTAAAATGAGTGTTCAGGCTTAAGTAAGCACTATTTAAGACCCTGCTTACATATAGACCAATATTATTATAATATTACTCTTTTGCAATAGTATTTTTTAGGGTAGTCCATGGACTTTTGGTCATCATTTTGTCCATCACCGTTGGTTACTCTCCTCAAACCAGTCGCCATAGTAACCCCTGCTTTGCAGTCAGGTTAACCTTTCTCTGAATCAATACTGAATTGCACCCATCGACCATTTCTTGGAAAGTTCAGTGGTAGGAAGCCCTATAAAAGTATAGCATCTGTTCTCTGGCATTGATTGCATTGGCTCTTGATAATTATAGACTCAAGTTGATGAGGGTGTTCCAATTGGTACATGTCTTATGCTGTTTGGTCGCTGGTTGCAGAAGATCAAGGATACAAAAAGCCTTAAATTCCCTTGCGACCTGGTGCAGAGGAAAGATCAAGCAGAAAACGTGGAGACTTCAGACAAATTGTGTACATTTATGACATGGTCAGGTACAGTTTACCCTCCCTGACTACTAGCTTAAGTTCTTGTCTTGGCTGAGTTGTTCAAAATCATTACCATTATGTATGTAATTAGAACACTTAAAATCCAGAATTATTGCTTATCAAGCTTGAACAAGTAACATGTATGTATCTGTTGCAGGTCATTTTGTTCCTTAGGTTAATTTGCAACCAAACTAGGTCATTTTGTTTCAACCTAGGTTATTTTGAACTGTCTAAAAAAGGGTTTCCCTTTTTTGGGGGGATGTAATTAAAAAAATGAGGCCTGGAATTTTAAGGGGGAATAAAAAAGAAAACACCTTTCTCCACCTTCCCTTGCCTTCCGTTCTTCGTCCACTTACTGTTTCTCCCTCTTCTTCCCCCTTACTGTGCTTGCTTACTACCAACAGACTGTGCCTCTTACCTTGAACTTTCACAACATTCCATGCCGCTCCAAGGATTCGAACCCTCGCTCCATAGGACAACCCAGCAACATTGCTAACTTTAAAAGCCAATCTTACACCTCCCTGTGCCTGCCATTGTACTTGTAATGCTTAGTTTTTTTTAATAATTATTTACTTTACTTAAGACTGGGACTTGGGGAATTGCCTGAAAAATGAATGCTACAGAAAGCAGTTAAGAATGCCGCAACCATTGAGAAGCTGGATTGACTTACGAGCAACATATAAGGTATGCATAAAGTTTATGGTACATTTAATCAATTTAATGAACTTTTTTTAAGTATTTAAATTTCAGTCTTCAATGAGTTTTGGAATCCTGTTTAATACAACCTTTTCTCTGAAAAAACATGAGCAACAGTTCTAATGACTGGCACACAAAAATAGATGGCTTCCGTCAAGGACCTTATCTCTGTTTATGATGATTTTTTTCATGTAATTTATTGTCCTCATCAGAAAATAGCCTTAAGTAGTCGTAGGAGCTTGTTCACCTCCCTTTCTGTGTACCCTCAGGAAACAGGTTGGGGTGTTTTGCGTACCATGTTGGAAAAAATATAGCGGTCAGGAAATTCAGAGTTCGGGTGTGTCACGTATGGGATGGGACGTGAGGGAATAATGTCATAGGACCCAGACCTCTCACGGTAAAAAATGGAAACAAGACAGCAATTTTTTTTACGAATCAAACGGTTTAATGAGAAACTATTTGCAGAAATAAAATGGGAAGGGTACATCTCCATAAGGGCAACCACTCTCCGGAGACAAATTTATAACACAAATATTTAGAATAGAGGGCTCAGCAAAAAACAAACAAAGTACTCAGTTTAGAGACGGTGCCACACACGCATACGCCGCACCTTTCTTTTTTACATCTCGTCGTCGTCGTCCGACAGGAATCCGGAGAGAAGACGAGCGTTGGCTGCATCCATGTCTGACCGGAACCCACAAGCCTCCTCGTCCTCGTCATCATTATCGGCCGTAAGGTTATGTCATGGCGGTCCCCGGTCAAAGTACCCGTTTGTTGCTAGTAACGTGTAGTAACGGCTGGTGATGTGCAGTAACGTCTAGTGACGAGTAGTGACTGCTAGTAACGTGTAATAACGGCTGGTGATCTGCAGTAACGTGTAGTGACTAGTAGTGACTTCTAGGAATGTGTAGTAACTGCAAGTAACGTGTACTAACGGGTAGTGATGTGGAGTAACGTCGATCGATGTACAGTAATGCCTAACAACGTTGGATAACACCTAGTGATTGGAAGTAACGTTAAGTTACCGTTAATCATGTGAGACTATGTAAAGTAACTAGTATTAATGGATAGTATTGGCAGGTTACGTTGAGTATTGTATTGCATAAGGAATTTTAGAGGGATTTTTCATTTAGTGTACTTGGACATGGAATTATAACCAATCTCGTACTGTTTGGATTTTTGGATGATTTTATGCGCCTGACAAATGCCCGTTTTGCGCGGTGTCTCCAAAGGATGTTGGAGTTTGTCCAAGGTGTTTTGGCGCAATGCCTCATAATTGGGCTGCGGCATTCCCTCCACATCGAGAGAGTGACCCTTGACTTGACACTCGCCGAGGGTGACGGCAGACTGATCAAGACGATGCACGTAGAGGACGGAATCGGTGTCGTAATAGAGGACCTGCTTACCTAGGAAATCCAAAGCCTCGTACAGCCGTAAACGTTCCCAGCAGGCAGTAAACGCCGCAATGAACACCCAATGACGTTGAGTTCCTCGCACTCGTTGGTGATGAGTCGCCATCCCTTGACGGGTTGGAGGCGATGGTGTCTTCCTCCTTGCGGTTGAGTCGATAGTCATGCAGACAAGGTCCTGCAATGGTCATTTTGTCAAAAGGCAAAAGCCACGGTACTCTCAACGAAAGGTCAAACATCCCTCTCGGAGGAGTTTGACGTCGTAGATGCAATAGTCCATAAGGTCCCTTTGCATGTCAAACTGTCTCGTTGGCCCCTTGAGCGGCGTACAATCGCTCGAACTCAGCCTTGCCTGCCGCGGACATGGTTTCAGGGGTGTACATTTCCCGAGGTGGCATGGAAGCCACATAGTTGGCGTTGGCAGGAGTGTTAAAGAGATGCAGAAAATACCCCATCTTGAAATCATTGGGGTCCAGACCAAACGATTTGGTGAATGAAGCAAGAGGCATGGCGAAGAACTACATGGAATCGATTAAGCGAATGTATCTATCCTTGCAGGTGAGCTCCAACAGTTTACCACCCATACGCATGGGCTTAAACTTTTGTTTGCGCTCAATTAAGCGTTTCACCACAAAGTAAGAGTCGTAGCCCTTGAAATTGTGGGCGAGAGCTGTGACATAGCGTGTTTCCTGCTCCGTGAGTTCTTTGCGAACCCTACGGAACTCTACTTTGTTTGTTTTTTTTCTGGGCTCTCTATTGTAAATATTTGTATTACTAATTCGTGTCCGGAGAGTGGTTGCCCTTATGGGGATGTACTCTGTCTTGTTTTCTTTAAGAAAGTTATGACATTTTTTAATTTCGAAGACATGTTTCGATGTTACAAACATCATCGTCAGTTACAACATATATGAAAAACCGTTAGGACTTATATAACAACTAGGCGAAACTTGCATAATTAAATATGATTAAGTGCCAAGAAATACATATTTGAGTGAGTTACAGAGTGTTAGAATTTTTTACCGTGAGAGGTCTGGGTCCCATGACGTCATTCCCTCTAGTCCCATCCCATGCGTGAAACCCCAACTGTCAATAGACCAATTCGGTTAACAAATGTACCCAATTCAAATCTCTCGGGGTTAAGATTCTCTGTGTATTTGCATTTGCATGATAATGTAGCATTCATATGGAAATATTTGGAACAAAACGTGTTATTCCCAAAGGATCTGAATTGGGTACAACAGTGAGTTAGCCGAATTGGTCTATTTCTTGACTGCTATATTTTTTAGAATGGTACGGATAACACCTCAACCTGTTTCCTGAGGGGCCGCAGAACGAGCTCGTGAACGAGACGTGGACGAGCTCCTACCACGACGACGACGTGAACGAGCTCCTACCGCAATTGCCTTAGTTAGCCTTCATACAAGGGATATGTGAAACATGATAGTTTGCAAAGTCTAGCAATCAGTTAGGTGATCAGTCCATAATTCGTTAGGGGCAGTTTTCCATTTTCTCCGTGGGTTCATCAATAAGGTTGGTGGGTGGGTCGATTTTGTGGTTCATACAGGTCCATGAAATACATTGCCTGCCTACACGTCACAATGTGTCGCAAGGTGAAAACTTCACATATTACTTTTTGGTCAAGTCAAGTAGGGTTCTATCTAGGGTATTTGAGGGGTAGAAACTCCCCCCCCCCTCCCCCCTCAAAAAAAATGCTCAGATTTCCCCCAAAAATATTGTTATCATTAAAGAATGTAAGTAACTACAGTAGATCGGAAAAATCATCCAGGCGTCACAAGGTCAGTACACATGAAATAAGTATTCTCTGTTTAAGGACATTGTATGACAAGGAACATGGAGTATTGGAAACTGCTTGCCTTACAGCAGGCTCGGTTACCCCGCTATACATTCTGTTTATGAGTTAAAAAGCGACAGCATGGACAAATTTGTAGCCAGAAAACCACGGATTAAGGAGACGCTGATGTACACACACGTCACCAGAACGTGATCATGACTAAAAAATGAAATATAATACCACTCTAACATTTCTCAAAATTGTGTCTTAAAATGCACCAGATTAATTGCACATATTCACTTAAAAAAATTTCCCGGGGGGCCCGCCCCCGAACCCCCCCGAGGAGGCTCGTGGCCTTTGGCCACTGGGGACGTTTGACCACTGAGGACTTCTCCCCCTAACAATAAATTCTAGATAGAACCCTGTAAAGGATCACTTTGCGACGCCTACCTACAACAAGTAAATGTAAATCTCATTATGTCCCTGTCTTGGACAACCGTCCTGTGATGAGTGGGTGAGTTAGTCAATCTATATGCCATGGGTCCAGTCATCTATCCATGGATTCTATTATCGGCACATTATTGAGTCACTTGTTTGGATGGTTGATCTGTCAAGTCAGTCAGACAGCCAGTCAGGCCCTGTTTATAACGGTCTTGGGTACCCGAGATAACCATCCCCCGAGTTACCCAAGGGGAGATAATTATCTACTCATTTGTTTAAAAAATTACATCAACCGTTTACGTGAGGTGGGCGAGACAACTCGGGGATGCGAGTTTTCTCTCCTCCGTACGTAGGGTAACCCTAGCACGCGAGGAAACGTTTTTCTCTATAAACACTTTGACTCGACTACCCGGGACGAAAAGGCAAAACGTTAAATCATAGGCAGCCCAAGTTCGCGTCACTAGAGAGCGTGTAATAATTGATTACTAGTGGAAGATTGACCTTTGAGTAAAAGCGGTGTTGCGTTACAGGCAGCCGTTGAGAATTTAAACGCGTTGTAAGACTTTGTATGGGAAATAAAATACCGAAGATTATGAAGCCTTAAAAACGCTCAATTTAACGTTCATTCAATAAAATGAATAAAAATGACTTACCTCTGGTGTATTTTTGTGCCTTTTGGAGCTTATTTTACCGTTTCGGGAATTCCGTGTTTTCAATGTTCTAAGACGAAGTCAAGGCTGCACACTACGATTCCGACCGTTGTCAACTCAGAGGCGGTTTGCGACTCGAAAATCCATCCCTGCCGCGATTTTTAGAACATTGAAAACACGGAATTCCCGAAACGGTAAAATAAGCTCCAAAAGGCACAAAAATACACCAGAGGTAAGTCATTTTTATTATTTTTATTGAATGAACGTTAAATTGAGCGTTTTTAAGGCTTCATAATCTTCGGTATTTTATTTCCCATACAAAGTCTTACAACGCGTTTAAATTCTCAACGGCTGCCTGTAACGCAACACCGCTTTTACTCAAAGGTCAATCTTCCACTAGTAATCAATTATTACACGCTCTCTAGTGACGCGAACTTGGGCTGCCTATGGGGTAACCGAGACCATATAAACGGGGCCTCAGCCAGTCATTCCGCTTGCCAGCCATTCAGCAAGTCAGTCGACTTTATTTAGCACAACAGCCTCTTTAATTTAACAATTTGACAATCAGGAGTGATCGACACGTAAATACTCTTCACAATTTCAGTGAAATGTCAGCCAGGCAGGTATTGAGAATGAAGAATATCAGCTTAAGAGGTGTGATCTTGATATAATACCAAATTTTCATGACCACCCAACAGACAAAGAAATCCATGGGTACTAGTTAGGAGAATTAACGTTTCGATCATGGGAATAAAAGAGTTATTATTAAGAAATCAACTCTTTTGTTCAAATACTACAGCAGGCATGGCATTACGTTTTTCAGCAACAATTCCCTTATGTCAGACCACATGTTAATTTAATAATTTCTAAAAGAATTTTTACAGTCGTAAGCCGCAAGGATTGGCTGGTGCCCTTCAAGACCTGGGAATCCAATTTGCTGGTAGACAACATTCAGGTATCTAAGACTGAGTTTATTACTGACAATTTTCATAGCGATGCCCTAAATTCTACCCCCACCCCCTTCCCTCCCACTCTCAATTTTAAATTTACCTGTTTCAAAAGTTGTTTACAAAGTGAGAAAAAAGTGAGAAGATCTTGGCTTTTTGTTTCATAAACAATGTTACGGTGATACATTCCTCTTGGTTTCACAACACCAAAAGAACAGGGGTCTTGACAAACTGCAAGCCAGCGAGTCATGCGAGTCTCGCATTTAAGTCTA
>NC_090877.1:21310477-21337977 GCF_036669935.1 Montipora foliosa | reverse complement strand
GGTGTCGAGAGTGTCAAAATAAACATGAATAAACTGACTTCTTTGAAGAGAGTGACTGAACCCGAGTCTGCAGGAAACAATTAGTAAAGTAATATTCAATAATACCCAATAAAGAAAAAACCTTGTTATTTACTGGATAGTTTATCTACCAGACTACGATAAACGTTTTCATCCTATACCCTGCTATAAATCCAGGACGTTAATTTTGTTTGCTGAAAGGATCTTTTTGTCCAGAAATTCGTGACTAGCCAATGAGTTGAAGAGGTACTCCACCCATATATCCTACTCTCTCTCTCTCAGTTGGAGCATGGATGGCGTATTGGTGATAGCACTCTCCTCCCACCATTGTGACCCTGGCTCGATTCTGTACTCGTGGCCATATGTGGGTTCAGTTTGTTGCTGGTTCTTTACTCTGCTCCGAGAGGTGTTTTCCCGGTTCTCCCGTTTTTCCCTCTCCTGAAAAATAAACACTTCTAAATTCCAACTAAATCGGATGCAGGACCTGCCTGAAAACCACTTTCGGGTGAGTGGAGCTTCCTGGGTAAATATCCATCATCATCATTGTAATAATAATAATAATAATAATAATAATAATAATAATAATAATAATAATAATATCATCATCATCATCATCATCGAAGCCACGATGTGCGGCGCTCCTTTCTGTGAATTTTGAATAAACCCATCAAGGATAAATCAGGGAAAAATTAAATGAAACCAAAGGTATACATTTGAACAACGGAAGAAACATTTTCAGGTAGACTATTTCCACAGTTGTAAACGCTTTTAGAGACAAAGGATGTCCTTTATTGATTTCCTTGCACCCTCAATCGAGCCCTGCGCGAAGGTCCCTGGTGAGATGTCGCTTTGCGTGATGTGGCCCGGCTTTTTGTGCCGTGAAAAGGCTGAGAAAAAACGATAGGGTAAGAACTCCCCATCATCCCCTGGCTTTAGTAAAGCCTTACTCCATCGTTATTATTATTTTTTTTATCTTTGGGCACCAGCGGGACCTCTGAACATGCTAGCCTTCTTAAAGTGCCCCTGCGTTAAAAAAAATCACTTTCTTTTTTTTTTTCAGATTTTGAAGGTGTGTTTGCTTAACACCTGACAAGCAAAATTTTGAGCTTTGATTTTTATCCAAAGGCCGTTTACTTTGAGTTTAAGTTTTGGTTTTCACTGTCCGCCATTACTCACGTTTAAAACTGACCGATTGGGCCTCAGAGGGTTGGATCCAGGCAATGTGACGTCAAAGGCTCACTAGCTTAAAATTTCAGTGTGTGAATGCGGCTTATTATATATGCAAAACGCGAGTTTAAAAGTCTTAAGCCCAAAACTCCCGTGCTGCATATTAATTCTGCGGCGTACACACGCATTGCATTATTAAAGCAGCGAGCGTTTCACGTCATTTTTTCCTCGATCCAGCTCTCTCAAGAACTTAAATTTAGAAATGCCGGACCATTAAATAGGAAAATTCCAGTTAAAATAAACAGGTGTGTTTTTGTCTTAGTGTTTAGTTAACATAGTTTTGAAATCCAAAGAAAAAAAAGAATTGATTGTTTTTATCAGAGGGGCACTTTAAGCGTTTTGTCACCTAAACTGAAACCTTCTTTAAAGAGGTCCACTCATATCGTTTGAAATCTAACTGAAAACTGAACGCAGACACGATCTGTCCTCCTTCGTTTCGCTGCACGTTGTACAACTTTGCATCTCGACCTTCGCCTTTTTCTGGAGGGGAGCGGTTACGTACTGGTAATACCAGCGACCTTTAGATTGGGGTACGATTACCACTGCGAGTACAAGTTTTCTGTTCTGCGTATGCACCTGTAGTAGAGTTAGATATTTTTTAGGTGCGCATGCTCAGGATCTGAAAATTCGTACGGACAGTTTTACCGGTACTCCAATGTTGGGACCGCTATTGTAATTTGTATGTGGTCCTCATTGTGCTGGCTCCATATGGTCCCCCTTTCAGGCTAACACCGCATACCATGTATACCGTGCTTGTCGTTAACAAGTTTATCTTACCATGATGCTTGAGAAATAGGACTGCAGAGAAAACAACTGCTCGTTTTATATATGTTCTTTTTGGGAGAAAGTGGTTTTGAAGATTCACACTAAAAGCATAAGTATAACCTGATGTTTTGTAAGCATAAACTAAAAGTTTTCATGAATTTTTCTCTCTGGAGCCTCGAAATGGTGATTTTTGTCCAAAAGTGGATCTTTGTTACTTCCGATTTGATCAATTAGTTAAAGTCTTCTTTTAACTTCATTTATGCAACGTTTTACAGTTCTGTCAATGCTTTTGTTTTCAGATGGCAGAAAAGCTTTGGAATGATAGGCTGAAGAATGCTGACTGCCCGTTCGATGCAAGGCGATCTGACAAGCTAGCAAAGCGCACCCTTTTGCAGGTTGCATCACACAAACGCGACGACAATCTTATTTTCAAAAGCTTAAACTTTTCGGCACCACACACAGAGTCTTTGAGTAAACCTGGAGTGAAAGATAGCGCTGTAAGAAAGCGTAAATTAACTGCATCGGGAAGATACAACTCGATCGGTCAAATGACACAGATCAAGCACAAAGTCCCTGTTCTAGAATTTCCTGAGAATAAAATTAGACCCAGTAGAGATTGGCAAGAAAGGATCGCAATGGAACACAAGACAGCCCATGTTAATGGAACGCTGGCTCCATCAAGTTTTTCTGACGGGGAGTGTTCCGCGTCCTGTGCCATACACACAAAATCCGACAAAAATCGGCAAGAGATATTAGCGATTAAAAAGAGGGCATCGCGTAGTGTTTGTATCATGAATCGCACCGCCTTTGCTCCACCCGTTGACACATTGACGTCCCTGTTAACTCCTATCACAAGTTTAAAGAAAGAAGCACTCAGTCACTTAAAAACTGAAGACATTCCCAAGACTTGTTTGCCTGGGTTTCGTATAAAAAGCCAGCTCGTTGAACAGACTCTTTGCCCCAATCAAAACACGCCTTGGCGGTCAAGTCGGAATTGCTTATCATCCAACGGGATTGGGCAAAAAGAAGGTTCAGAGGTTGTACAACCGTGCAAGGCATCTAATATTGAGCCCGGTGCATTGAATATTCCCTTGTTCAAATCGTCGATAAGTAAATCCTGTCTCATTGACAAATCAAAAACCGAAGCCTTCGATAAAAGCTTGAACCGGAAATCATGTTATACAGTCGGATCCTCGTCGTCATTAATAGATGGTAAAAATGAAGAAAATATCTTGAAAAGTGAGGAAAGCAAAGAAGGTTACGCCTCAGTAAGCTCAGCAACACCAGATTGCAGAATTAATATGTTTTCTCCAGTACCTGGTGCTAGAATAAAGACTCCCCGAGCATCCCCTCCTGTGGTGTGCTTTAATGGGGGTGGAGTCACACCTCCGCTGTGCCACTGCGGGCGCCGCACTCGACGAAGATCTGTCATCAATCCGGGGCCCAATCAGGGAAGAGCTTTCTTCACGTGTTCTGTCAATCATGGTCGCCCCAGGTCAACTTTGAGTTCGAATTTTGTTCAAAAGAGCTCTAAGAGTTGTAATTTTTTTCGTTGGGAGGTACGTTAATTTTTCGTGGTAATTTGTGAACTTGTTTGGTTAAAATAGGATACCTGTCCTAGGTGAGTGCATTTTATTAAAAACTGAACTAAGGATATCAGATTTTCTGCATTTTCATTGGCTCGCCGGACGCAGACTATTAGTTCATATACCTGCTGTACCTAATATGGTCAAGGAACGCGTCAGCAATAAAGCGAGCTGAAAACATTTTTGCGGCTCTGAGAAGAAAATCGCCAACAAAAGCCGTTTTGGACTGGAAATGACCGAGGCAGAAATCGATGCTTTAGTCGGCAATACTACGCCCCGCAGCACCAAAAAGGAAGAAGAGTTGTTGATCCTGTAGTTTTTGATAAAACAATTATTCTACTCGGGCTTCCTGGATAACCAACTCGGTGCTTGTCGCCTCGTTTGGTTATCTAATCACTTCATATCCAGCGCGCTGTCGTAGAATAATTGTTAATTATTCAGTGTTTGTAATCAATTGAAGAAAAAGCATAGGACAAATTATGGCCGTTAATATCCTGAATATCTATATCTTTCACCTAATTTTGATAAAATCCAAGATAACATAGTGCTAGTATAATTACATATGATGACAAAACAAAAGTATTTCTACCTAAGTGTTGTTTGTGGTAAATTTAATGGTTTGAAGGGTTTGTGTTCGACGTTCACCGGAGCATACCAAAAAGGATTATCACAAACAACACTTCAGATAAAAATAGTTTTATTTTGTTATAATATGTGATTAAAATAGCACTACGATATCTTGGATTTTATCGAAATTATGTGAAGGATAGAGTCACACAGTTTCTCTGGGTAGCCTGTGGAAAAAGTAGCCTGCGAGCAGGGTTTCGTTGGCACTGCAGAACGAGTGGCGAAGCCACGAGGAACGGAATAATATTTTTTTTATTTGCACTTTACACTGCAACTTTAACAAGGTCGGAGAGCACGCTCAGCGATTCCATATCAACGGTCGAGGACGAAAAAACAAAGCCTCTGATCGCACGACCCCAGAACCTCATTTCCATGTCATCAAATTGGGACAGAATTTGTTTCTGATTGGACAAATCGAAAAACCAGTTCTCAACAGCTGTTCGACAACCAGCTTTACGTGACTTCGGCCCGAGAGGAAAAGGCCAAACTGTTTCGATGGTCCGTGTGCTGATTCAGTGCCTTCACGCACTTTAACGGCTTTGACAACTTGAAAAGTTCATCTATTTTAATTGTAGTTAAATTGTTTGCTTATCGATTCGAGCATGAGAGCGCTTGTAGATACTCAAGCTCGTTTGAGAGCGGTCGGGGGAATTAACTAAAAAAAGTTGAACTCGTCAACATTTGTTGCAACTGTGTCTGGGAACGGAGGACTTATGGCCGAAAAATGGTAAGGACAGAAATTCCTCTGGCCCCCAGGGTACTGTAACTATTTGCTAGAAGAAACTTTATAATTATTTCCGAACATGAAATATTTGTATAAGATGTCATAGTCTGCTTATCCTTATTTGCCGTAGTTACTAAAATATTGAACAACCTACAACCACCTCCAAAAAAATCTAACATTATCTACAACTACCTCAAAAAAATCAACAATCACCTACAACCACCTCAAAAACATCTACAACCACTCACAAAGAATCCATGCCATGGTCTGGCAATGACACCTGTGAAAACACGAGATATCCACATTCGTCGTAAAAGAATCTTATTACGGACTATGAAAGGCACTAATATTGGTAATTTTGTCCAAGGGAAAATGCTTCTTTTTGGCTCAAAAGCATGTCGACATAGAAAGCGTCGTCGTAGCAGATGCCTTTTCGTAGTTACTAAAACATGTAACGACCTAAAACCACCTGCAATCACCTACAAACACACCAAAAAAAATCTACAACCACCTAAAAAAAAAATCAACAACCACTCACAACGAAACGAATACCATCTTAAACAAGCCATAATTGTCTAAAGTAAGCGAGACGACAATATGTGGTTACCATTTAGCCAAAAAATCCGGATGGAATGATCATGGCATAAAAGTAAGCGATTTTCCGAATTTGTTAAAAACCAACCGGAAGAGAATGGCGCTTGACCCTGCATTCCATCCTGTAAACCGCGCTAAAATCGTGAGAAAGGGCCTAGAAACGGAACGATCCTCACGGCTCATAGCAGTTTGAACGAATGTTGCCGTTTCCAAACCCTTTCTCCCGATTTTAGCGCGGTTTACAGGATGGAATGCAGGGTAAAGCGCCATTCTCATCCGGTTGGTTCTTAACAAATTCGGAAAATCGCCACGATCATGCCACGATCATTCCACGATCATGCCACGATCATTCCATCCAGATTTTTTGGTCGTCTTGCTTATTTTAGACAATTATGGCTTGTTTAAGATGGCATTCGTTTCCTTGTGAGTGGTTGCAGATGTTTTTGAGCTGGTTGTAGGTGGTTGTTGATTTTTTTTTAGGTGGTTGTAGGTGGTCGTAGGTGGTTGTAGGTGGTCTTTGCTCGTTCCATGTTTTAGTAACTACGGGTTATTTGCAGTAAAACTATGGATATCCAGTTCACTGAAGCATGATACGGTCTCAACAGTAAATAGGGAGCTTACGAAACGGCGACGACGCTACAAAACAATAGTTTTAGTGAGCAGAAACAATGGCTCTGCACGCTCTGCTCGTGCGTTTTACATTTTGGTACATTTCTTTGCCGTCATCTCCTAAATGACGACGGGAAATTACCAAATTCAAGGTTCTGTTGAGGACGTTAGCACATGACGATGAATTTTCAGTTCTCTCTCTACGCTTCCAACTTACTCATACCAGTTTAATTCCTCGACAGTTACTACACATTTTTAACGCGAAACGACATGAAATAGTTTCGTAGTGATATGAATAACGCGAAGTCGTATTTTTAAATGAAGTCCTCGTAGCGCGCGAGAGCGGAGTTCTGTAGCTAAGAAAATTTGGTAAAATATCTGTAAACTATCCGTCCTTTTGGCTGTGACGTCAGCGTACGACCGCCCGTACACTCTTTGCGGGGGGAGGGAAGGGAATCAGGTGTCAGCCGCTGAGTTCGACGCGTCTTTGTCACCGTTCTTTCGGCTGTTCTTTCATATACCGCATCCAATATAAATTAATGTCCATAAACCAAAAGAACAAAGCGAACATAATAACAATACCCAATTAGCAAGGCCTAATAGGAATAACAATATTTTTTTTTTGTCTTCCGCCATTTTAGTCCGGTATATGAAAGTCTAATCCTTCTTTCTGCATCTGGAAGATGCAAACAGTTTGATGGTGTTCACTGTTTCGCGTATGTAAATATTTGCATAGGATTGATTTTTGGGGGTGCAGTGATGGCGCAGTGGTGAGAGCACTCGCCTTCCACCAATGTGTCCACGGTTCGATTCCCAGACTCGGCGTCATATGTGGGTTCAGTTTGTTGGTTCTCTACTCTGCACCGAGAGGTTTTCTCCGGGTACTCCGGTTTCCCCTCTCCTCAAAAACCAACGTTTGACTTGATTTGCGGTAATTGTTAATTTCAGTTTACAGTGTCCAGTGTGCTCCAGGGCTAGAACGACCAGACACTGAAATAAAATTTCTTTCCTCTCCTTTCCTTTCGGTCCTAAGATTTTACAGGTTGCAGGTTGAAATTAAAGTGTAAATGGGAGACCGCAGAGATTTTGTCTCCGTTTTGAGTGCGGGCAAGTGTCGCATTTTAAAGTTCCCAGTTGGCTGTCAGATTTTCGTGCGCTCCTGACTTTTAAAAATTCTGTTTTTCTCGCTTTTAAATGATACAAGTAGTTGTCGAGAAAACATTTCTCCTTGCACATTCACCAAACCATTTCCATACGCATCTCACGAAACGAGGAGCTTTGCTCCTTAAAGTTAATCGAGAAATTTCCTGATTAATTCTTTGAAATATTTCACTACCATTTTTCGAATGGGTTCCTGTGGCCCTTATCTCATTGCAGGGCGGCTTAAAGGCCCATCTTCAACCGACAGGCATTACGTGCAGCAAAAGCTGAAGTTCATCCAATTAGATCGCTACGATAGGCAATAACAAAAACAAACGGTCGAAAAGGCTGTTGGTTGAAGGTACTATGCAAGCCGGGTTATATTTATCTCTTCGTTTCGCCTGTCTTATGGGACGTTTTCAACCAACCTCTAGGGACACCAATAACAACAGAGAAATGAGCGGCTCAAGAAGCTAATGAGAGATCTTTGTTTTCGCCACCAACATGACGCGATGCCGTCACGTGAAAACCTCCTATTGTTCGCAATTACATTTCCATACAAATTTACCAGTCAAAATTTTCAATAGAAGAAAGAAAGATACTATTTCCCTAAGGGAAAACTTCATCTTCCACGAGGTGAATCTATAATTTAACGAATTTGCGAGATTAACCTATATTACTTCTTTTCCACTGGTAACTATTTTTTCGGGGACCTCTCAATTCACTGGCTTTTCTGCCAAACAGCGGATACTGCCGTTAACCCCATCACCAACTGAGATTTGTTGTTTTTGTCATCATTGGATTTTAAGTGACGAACTTTTCACGGCGAATATTAATTTAAAGAAAATGAATACTTCAGCAAGGCCAGGCAGAGGACTTAAAAGAATGATCTGTTTGGTGTTTTCTTTTATGCCAATAATATTTGTCGTTTCGTATCTTCTGACGTGGAGACGGTTCTTGCTGCCGTATTTCTTCAGGTATGCGAACTTAATTCATATGTTTATACCAGGAGTTGTTTACGACAAACAAAGACTACTGGACAATGAGATACAGTTTGCTCTAAAAGAATGGAAACTCTATGAATTAGAGACACGTTTTGGCCAAGTATGGTGTGAAGAAAATGTCGTACCACGAAGTGATGTGACTTGGTTGACGTCAGTAGTGAACGACGAATTTGTAGTCCCAGTGTTGGTTTTGGGTCATTCAATCGCCACTTTTTCGTGTCATAAAAACATGATTGTGTTAATTTCGGAAGCAGTCAGCAACGGTTCACGAGAGGTGCTTCAGAGAGTCGGTTGGAATACGCGAGTGGTCGAAGAACTGGACTGCAACTGGCTGGACGAAAAAATAGGTGGAGATAGAAATAACGGGTTTTTTGGCAGACCACGTGGTCATAGAATCAGAGGGACTCACACTCGATTTCATGCCTGGAAGTACACGAATTTCTCTAAGATCATTTATGTCGATGCGGATTACTTGCTAATGACCAATATCGACGAGTTATTTGATATTCCGGATGATTTTGCTGCAGCCTCTTGCGCCAGACCGGGAGTGCTTGATCCTTGCTTCAATGCAGGTCTTCTTGTGTTAAGACCAGACGTCTTCTATTACGAGGAAATAATGAAACTTTGGATGGACACCACAAGACTGGACACTTGTCCAAATGATCAAGTCTTACTTTGGCATTATTACGCTGGTCACGGAAACTGGAAAGCATTACCTTATACTTACAATATTAGGCGCATCATCTTCAGACCGATGAAGTCATTTCACTTTGCATGCTGTTCTCCACAAAAGCCTTGGTTGGATAAGTGTCATCCGAGTAGAAAAGAAGCAAATGATTTCAGTGGCCCAATCCGAAATGTTGATGATGTAGAGTTTGTGTTTTGGAAAAATCTATACAAACTTTTAACAATATACAAGCTTGAAGATTGGTGGAGGTCTACAAAGTTCTTTAAACCAGCACAAGAGTTTGGTGAAATTTCTTATACCAACTGTTTGAAGGAACTTTGAAAAGGAGTTGCAAATGAAACTCACTGAAGACATCTGAAGACATCTGAAGTCAACAAAAAGTATAACTGTGTTTTTTACATATTAAGCAAGCAACGTTTCAAATGAGGCAACTTTTTTTGTTCTCAGAATCCACATTCACACTAACCTTCAGATTAAAGATAAATTCAATACTACTCAATAAATTGTTGGACTTTTTGTCCCAACACCAAATTAATTGTCTTTCCCAAGAATCTCCAGGGAACAAAATTAATATTATCGGAAGTCCATAAAACCAAAACCAAAGTCGTAAAACCAAAACCAAAGTAACTACTTTGTCCAATCGATAGAGCGGTTTTCAATTGAGTGTCGAAAGTTATTAGCGAATTACTTTGGGTTTGCGTTACTTCACTCTGTGATTGGTTCAAAGTTCTCGCGTCACTTTTTCAAGTGAAACCAAAACCAATAATGGCTCGCGTGTGCACATTTTCCCGCGCTTTGTGTCGGCTACGTGTAATTACTTCGAGTTTTGATTGGTTTACTGGATTGTCTCCGTCCTTTTTGATTGGCCAAAGTAATTACTTTTGGTTTTGTTTTACGACTAGTTTGAAAACCGCTCTAAGGACGGAGCCAATCAACACTCGAATTAATATAATTACACGTAGCCGACACAAAGCGCGGGAAAATGTGCACGCGCAAGCCACGATTGGTTTTGGTTTCACTTCTGATTGGTTGAAAAAGTGGCACGAGAACTCTGAACCAATCACTGAGCGAAGTAATGCAAAACCAAAACAATTCGCTAATTACTTTCGCCAGTCAATTGAAAACCGCTCTAATGCAAAACCAAAGCAATTCCCTTCAATTGAAAACCGCTCTATGATGGCCAATCTAGTGACCGCAACACTCCTGATTGTATAACCAAATAGCTATGGCCACACTAGAAATTACTGGTACTAAATGCAAAATCGTGGGCGGAACGCAATGTCGTTACGTTTTGTTTCCGAAAACATCTAGCGGTGGCAGCTCCAAAAATAGACAATATCGGTTACTGATGGACCTCATTCCATCGCAGATCGAGGCTTCTGGGTTGTGAACGTCTGCATTATTTTACTCAGAAACCTGGAAAAAAGTAATTAGTCTGAAACACTACAATTTGTTGGTGATTTTACAATATATATTTTACGCATTGCACACAATTGGGGAGGCACTCAATAAAAACAAACCGGCAGACGGTTATTTTGTACCTTGATTTTGAAAAGGCTTTTGACGTCGTCCATGGCGCCATTCTTATCGAAAAGCTGAAATAGTATGGTGTCGCAGGCCAGTTAATAAATTGGTTTTTCAACTACCTAATAGACAGATCACAGAGTAGTGATTGACAGCGTAGCTCAGTTCTGAGCGTGTACCACTTACTTCCGGTGTACCCCTCGATAAACTTGTCTGCCCACTGCTATTTGTGATATTTATCAGTGACCTCCCTCCCTGACCCCATTCATGGGCAAACTAGCACCGCCCGGTACACTGACGACAATATAGTGAGCTGCACCGTATTGTCTTATCAGTGAAGGACTGTGATATTCTCTAGCAGGAGCTGACAAGTTTGAAGATCTGGAGCCATGACTCAAAGGACTTATACAAAACATGGACCACCCCTGTGGACCCGGTCCATGGACCCCTTCATCGGACCCGGTCCATGGACTAACCCTGTGGACCACCCCCTCATTTTGCAAAGTTACAAGCAGAAAAATCTTTAGACGAAAGAGAGAAGCGATCATCGCACTTATCTGGACAATTTAAGCAATTGTCTCTAGTTATAGACACCTGAAAAATTCAGGCGGCTTCAACGGGATTCGAATCCATGACCTCTGCGATGCCGGTGCAAAGGTCCACCAAATGAGCTACGAAGCCACTCAGTTGGGAGTAGGTCAATTTGTTGGGCTCATGTATTCCCGTGAAAGGAATCGATGGAAATGAACTTATACTTGAAAAGCGTGTTGTAGAAGAATCCCTTTGGAGCCAACAAATAGGTGGTGCACGTGTCTATAACATGCTATCATTGACATACCGGTATATCCCCTTTAATTAAGTGAAATAGTCTGCAAAATACTAACTGCAAATTGCTATGACGGACGTTTTCCTGCATGTCATGCATGTCTAGAGTTACACGAGGCAAACGTTTATGCCACACACTAGCTAACGAAGGACCGTGAACATGTTGTTTCCGCTTCATAATTTCTGTTCTTTTTCAGTGTACTGTGATGACAGGTCAACTTTTTTGGGGAGGATTTACGTACTTGTACATATTCATTACCGTGAATTTGACATCTTCAATTCGCACGACCTGCTTCCGTCTGATCTTGTTGCTCAGTCGGTAGAGCAACTTAACGGTGATCTAACCCGAAGGTCGTGTGTTCAATTCCCACCCTAGTCAGAGTTTTTCTCTGTGTTTGAGTGGGTCCATTTCCATTAGTAGGGCTAACGCTCACATGGTTTACATGGGTAGAAAATAGCACTTCACATCACCCTCTCATAGTTAATTCTGTAAGAATAAATCAGTCTGTGAAAACGCCGTGACAAGAACACAATGGAGTTGTAGGGTACGGGTCATGAGTTCCTGGTCAGGCCAGTTAAAGCACTCTTTCTAGATTCCCCGCGTCATAAGCTGCTTATGCTTGTGCTTAATTGCGTCGCTAGTGAAAGCTGTCATGTACCAAATCCCTGAAAAACAGTGAAACGTGTTGCATGTGGTGTTCAGGCAACTAGAATGTGTGAATCAAACTCTGTATCGTCGACAATTGCAAAAAAATTTGTACTATTTCATTTTCGTTATGAGAAAAGCTTGAAACAGTTTGTCTAAGAAATTTTCAACCAAATGAAGTCTCGGGCCCCTTTTTCCTCCAGAAAACGCTGTAAAATTCAAAACCATAAAGCGAAGACCATTCTTCATTACAGCTGAAGTTCATTAAATTTCCTTGTTTGATGAAGCCTCTTTTTGGCAGGTGACTCCTCCAAAAATCGTCTGTGTGGGGATACTGTGGGGTAGCTTTATAGTCCCCCAAAATAAAAAGACTGGATTCCAGAATAGCAATGCGGGCTCACTTTTCAATGGCGCGAAATATTCGTTCAAGGATCGAGTCGACCAAGAGATCGGTAGGAATGTCTTGTCTGATTGAATCTTTTATCGCTTGATAATAAATGTAAGATTCCCCGATGCCAAACGCATTTGGAAATTTGCAACGAGTTCGGATTGTATAATCAGCGCAATCAATCGGGTCCATGTCCACAACAATGGTTGGCGATGAACTTGGTCAGGAATCACTGGTGAGTTAGCGTATGGAAAAATATTTAGATCACCTAGTAACCCGTTTTAATGAGAACTTTTTAAAAGTCAGCCATCGGTGTCGTTAGACCGAAACGTGACGCCAGGTTCTTCGGAATATTTCCTGCAGTTTTAATTCCATATCGATCATGTCGTTTTCATAGTGAAATTGACACCTGCCATAGTTCATATAATTATAAGCTAAGAAATGTTTTTTTGCTCTTTGGGGATACGTATCGAAGCTGGACATCGTTCTTCTATCATTTCACTTGTTTATTTATTTTATTCGTTTGCCACAACACATGATAACAATCTAGTACTTTGTTTATTTAACCAACTGTAAGTCTTGTTCTTGATAACTCAGTGATAAGGAACTAGACAATAATCGCCATTAGGTAGAGATTAACTCAGTGATTGGAAGAAATACAAGTTCTACAAGTAAAAAAGGAAAAAAACATGTAAGCTGCAATAGGCAAACAGTAGATGTAACTTGTAGTAAATTGAAAACTATAGACACTATACATGTAGGGTAACCATTTTTTGAGTATCTTTGTGTTTTAGCTATAGTTATTTTAAATTTGGGTTTGGTGTCTGGAGGGAGAAAGTACCCTCCATCACTCACTCATTCCCTTCACGGTTAGCAGTGCATCATTTCCATTGTGGGTCATATTTGGACATTTCTTGCAATATTCCATGGTTAACTATTTATGAAGAGTCATTAGAATCCATATTTGGTATTGTGTTGTTTCCCAAGATTTCAGTGAGTCAGAAAATCTTTATTCAAGGTCTCATGACAGGGCTGAAACTTGGTCGTCGCCCGGTCGCCAGTGGCGACTTAAAATAAAGCTTGGCAACTAAAAAGTGCGATTGAATTGTCCAATGGGAGACTATGATACAAAATATAAATTCAGCCTGATGTATTGTGATTGCAAATTTAAAATAAAAACAAAATAACAAGTAGTTTAGTTAAAGGACTACCTCTATGTTTCACTATTTTGTTAAAAAAAGTTCCCAGACTTTGTTTGCTCATACAACACCCATAACTCTATGGCAGTAATGAATAATTTGTTATCATACTGTTTTTTGTTCTTTTTTTGTTCCACAGACTGTAGAGACTGATGGCAGTGAAAAAAAAAGCGAGAAGGGTGGATTGATTAATTCGTTCTTTCAACCAAGAAAACAAAAACCTAAGTTAAATGGGGCATCGTTACAATTAGCAGTGAATTCAGTTAAAGGATCTAACAAAGTCATTGATATTGAGGATTGTACAGAAACTGTGACTGATTGCAATTCAAGTGAAAAAAGTTCGCCTAATCAAAGTGAAAAAATCTCTGACACGAAGTCATACAATTTGTTTCGAGAAGGGAGAGCTTTAAAATCTGATTGTCTTAAAAAATCTTCCCAGAAAGAACTCAATGTTGTTTCATCTGCTGTACAGAAATCATTAGAGCATTTCAGTAGTTCAGGGTCTGACTTTGAGGAAGGTGGAAAAACTGTGTTTGCTACACAATATAGAGGAGGTAAGAAGGGCATTAAAAAGAGCGAGACGAAAATAAGATCAAATAAAAAAGACAGTGGAATCGGTGAATCTAAAGAGAAAAGCCTTGAAAGAAATGTCGACAAAAAAACCAAAGACGTGTCCAAAGCTAGGAAGCTGGGAAAAAACAAGGGAAGAATTGGACAAGGAAATGACGCATGTGAATATCCTCAAAGTTTTAGTTGCAGTGAAAGATCTGTTAGCTGTGTGGATATTGAAAACAAAGAAAGCAAAACTTTGGGTTTAGCATATAACCAAGCATCAGGTTATTCAAATGAAAAAGTTTGTCCTAAGGACACTGCGGGATTACATGTAAATGCTGGAACTTCAGCGTCTTCAAGTTGTGAAACAAAAGAAGAAGAAAGAACTTGTGCTTTTAGTCTTTTAATGAAAAGTCAAAGAGAACAAAGATTGCAAAAAGTTGATCATTCTAGTACTGAAACTGAATCTATAGATGCAGTTGACACATCTTCTGAAACCACACCTGTAGCTGTTGTTGATCAGAAGCTTCTGTTAAAAGAAAACATTTCTTGTCCATCAGAATCTATGTTACCTAAACAATCTATCACCGATAGTAATGGAACAGTTCGTTCTTCTGAGACTAATGCATTTGATCTTTTAATGAAGAAAGGGAAGTTAGATAGAATGCCATTTGACGCTGATTGCCAAAAAGGATCCCAATTGGACGCTGAATTAGGGGATAATTCTTTGTGCTCATCACAGAAAAAGCACAAGAAAAAACCCTTTGAATTTCAATTGAGTATACGTGCAAGTAAAAAGATTAATTTAAACATTTCTCTTGATTCTGACAATTTGAATGTGACAGAAGATAGTAGTGATTTGAAAGAAATTTCTGTTGAAAAGTTTAAAAAGCAAAGGCAAAAACACAAGAAAGCAAACACTGAATTGTTTCAAGGCATGAGCGACGATAATTCCAACATGGAAGAAAAACATCAAAACAAGGTAAAGGTGTCTAAATCGAAGAGGAAAAAGGAAAGAACGAAAGGCAGGGACAATACTGCAATGGACACAGCAGATGATTCTTTGACTGAAGGGGTCCTTAAAGAGGAGGAAGAAACGAAAGACAAGAAAACTAGAAGATCAAAAAGGAAAAGTGGATCTACTGCCAATATAGCACCAGACAACATTGTTTTGGATGAGGCACTTGATGACAAAGATTTTCAAACACCAGCTAAAAGTGGACGAAGGATTTTAAAACATCAAATGTGTGAAAGGGATAATAACACAGAGGTTAAGGGCAAGAATGCCAGGAGGCAAAAGGAAAAAGCTACTGATAGTGATTTTTCAACAGAACAGGCTACTTCCACAGAAACAAAACAAGGAGATTCTGGCAGGTGAGTGTAAAATAAAGTGTAACTATTTTGTCTCTCATTTAGAGTCATCCGGTAATTTTGGTTTTGAACAGTTGTTTTGGTTTGTACATTTATACCTTTATGATGTATTTGATTTGGAACAGTTTGGAACTCAGCAGGGGGTATTTTGCAGAATGCTGAACGCTGAATGTTATAAAATCAGTATTTGATGGTAACAACTGATTGTACATTTAGGTTAGTCTTAACAATAATAAAAGCTAACCATTTTAGAAATCAATGCTTAGACCTAATTACTGCAGATTTGTACTAGGGGCAGGTGTATTTTGCAGAACGCCAAACGGTTAGCTTTCAATATTATGTGGCATTTAATTGTTATGGTAGTACGTGTCTGTAGTAATTAGGTCTAAATACCATGGATTTCTAAAATGGTTAGCTTTAAGCTATTATTGCGTATAACATTATGTACAGTTGGTAATTTGTCAAATATTGATTATTTTATAACGTGCGGTGTTCAGTGTTCTGCAAAATACTTGTGCCGTTTGGAAGTTGCTGGTTGAACCCACATGTACATGTAAATCTACCTGAACCAGTTTTATTTACAAGTTTGGATATCAAACTTTATGATGGGTTAGCCACTGAGCTATATTTTAATATGATGGCTGGTTTGAGTGTTTTCCCACTCAATTTCATTTCCAAGAGGTTTTTCCATGTTTTCGTTGCTCCCACTGTATTAGTGACACAACCTTAATTTTCCGAAAATAAGTAATATGTTACACTAATAATATGGAGTGGGCCATTTTACAGTTATTTGTAACCTATGCTACATGTTCCTTCTAATGCTAACATTATATAAGCCTAAACACTGCTTTAGATAATGTTTAAGCTTAAGGTTAGCATTTTTGTAAAGGTTTGGGTTGTATCAGTTGTGGTAAAACAATGACCTGTAACCCTACATGTAACCTTGCACCCTTCTGCCGATGACCTTGCATTGATACAGACCTCTCACTGCTTTTATCTTGTTATTGTGTTGTTGTAATTCTAAGTAGTCTACATTACTTTTGGTAACTTACACCTGTAGCTGCAACGTTTGGTAACGTACATGTAGCTACAACTGTAAAATGGTCTTTATAATGGCACCAGTGTGAGTTGAAGTGGTTGAATATGCCAGCTGGAATGGCCGTTGGCAAAATCTTGATCGGACCGTACCGGATGGGACCAGACCTGACCCAATTGGATTGGATCAGATTGGATCGGATCGGACTGAAGAATGTGAGGGGTTAGATAGTTCACAGAAAACGAACTGTACGACTCCTAGTTGAAAACGTTTCGTTTGTCTGGATCTAGTCTGTGCTGCGCAGTCTTTTCACTTTACTATTAATTTTTTACTAACACTCTGTGGAATTTGAATGATGCTGTTGTAAAGTGTTGGTAATGATGTGGCCAAATTAGGATAAGTGTCGACACTGCTTGCTATAGTTAGACTTGGTCTACAGGTTTTCGGAGGTTACCAGCTTACACGGAGTCCAATAGACTAGACTTGAACACACTCAAGACTTGATTACAATCTGCTTTAATAGTTAAATCAAAGTGCTTATACGCTCTAACACCTCGGCGACATACTTGTCAAATGCGAAAACGTCATATTTCTTGTTTGAGAAAAGAGAGATTGTAGCCACGTTTGTTGAGGTATTGCATAAGTTCATTAGAACGTAGATTGAAAGTATTGTCTGAAGAACATTATGACTTGTGTCGTAAATGAAGTGCCATACTGAATGGAATACAGTAGCATGTTGTGTGTGTAAGGGGTGAGATGAAGATCGTGAGAGGTGCTGGTGTTTGTCTGTGGGTTCAAATGGTGTAGAGATACAGTATAATTTTATTGCTTTCAAACATTCTAACAACCTCGGCGACATACTTGTCAAATTCACATTTCCTACCAACCCACAAACACAGCCTCTTAAAGGATCATACAAAATTATTACATGTAATGTGGAACTAACTGCCTCACATACAGTTACATAACTGACAGACGAACTGATGACACATTTTTGGCTGCTCAAAAGACAAGACAAATTCCACGCTGCATTGACTGTAACTCACAAAATTTTATTCGCAGGATACATGTCCACTGTAGACATTGCAACAAACAATGCATAGGAGAGACAAAACAGAGACAAAGACTGTTTCAATGAACGCTGACATCCCGTTGACAGACCCACTTCTTTAAGACAAACAACTTTTTCTGAACATTTCACCAGTAATAATCAGTGGCTTTATAGCTCAGTTTGTTAGAGTGCCGCACTGGTATTGCGAAGTCATGGGTTCAAACCCTGTTTAAGTCCTGAATTTTTCAGGCTAGCACTAATAACTTTGAGGATCATAGCTTCACTTGATTTCATATCCGCAGTTCAATACATGTATGTGATTCATTTCATATATCATCATTTCATCAGTATAATATTTGTAGTTTTAAACTACAATGTACCAGTGCACATCTCAAGTGACTGTGTGGTAGAGTTAATGTTCCAAGTTCTTGTACCTGTACATTTTTCTCTTTCCTTTTTGTCTTATTGTGATTATATAGACTTTGGGATTACAGTACATAAAATTAACTTTATAGATAAATACATGTATAATAAACAAGGGAACATCTGTAAACAAAAACAGATAAAAATATACTCATTAAAGGTGAGCTGTACTTCATGTTTTTCAGTGAGGTACATACTTTGTTTATTGCAACTTTCAGGATTTCTGAAGGCATCCAAGATGGCAGTAAAAGCGAGATGAGAGCAGAGTCAAACATGGAATTGTTGGCTTATGATTCTGCTGGCACTGCAGCAAATCAAAGTGAAAAGTCAGATGAAAGAAGAGAAAGGGCAGTGAATGAGGATGTCAACAAAGGTTGTTAAAAAAATAATTTTTTTTTTGACCACTTTCTATTCCAAGGATGGTGTACAATTTGAAAGGCTCCAAGCTTGTGCTGTAATTGTCATGAAGTGACTATTTTGTGATTCTGGAATTCTTTTGGGTAGTAGTCTTACTTGAAAGTCTGAAATGAATGGTCACAAGTTGGAAACTTGAAAATAATTATAATAAGTATAAAAAATGGTACAACAATCTTCTCCTTCTATTTCTGCACTATGCCTCTCAGTTTTTGGCCACAATCTGTGACAATTCATTGCAGAAGTTAGGTGTTGTTTAATTCTGGAAATTTTGGTCAGATTTGAGAAAATACCGGTACTGTAATCCAAGAATGAAACAAGATTTACATACATGTAGATCTGCATTCCTCCATCAATAATTTAAATATTATTGATGGTCCCAAATAGGCCAGTTGTAAGTGTCAAAAAAGCAAGGCTTTGTCGTAAAATAAAACTAAATAATTATGTTCCAATGTTTTTGCATTTAAGAACCCAGAGCATTAGCTGCAATTTTTCTTAAAAAAAGAGTAACAGCCCTCAATCCTGTTCCCAGAGAAGAAAACAGGGGCAATTCTGAAAGTTCGTCTCCAAATGAACACAAAGGAAGTCACATGAAACTGTCTCAAGTGAAAGAAACCACTACAGAAGAAAAGGAAGCTGCCAAAAAAGCATTCAATGCTCTGTTTACTGGGACAGGTACTCAAAGAACAGTGCCTGTTGCAAGCATGGCAGAATTGTTGCCTGCTCCTTGGCCATCAGTTAGTCATGTGTTACAAAAAGGAGAACAGGATTCTTTGGATAATGATCTCTGGTGCCTCCCATGGCCAGATGAAAGGGGTCACAGATTTCAAGTTTTGAAGCATGGTCCTGTGCATGATGGTAAGTATTTTCTATGTGTGTGTAACATGTTTCATAGTTACTTCAAATGAGTTGATTTTTAAATAACACTTCCGCACTGCTCAAAACTCTTGACTTAGGAGCTGAAAACGTACCATAGATCTCATGTCCCATCATTAAAAAATGTGGAAATGAAAAACAAAGTACACAATGTAACATGATTACTAGACTTGTACTGTACCTTCATGTAGTTTCTCCATAATCTTCAAGTCTCCTTTTGATCAGAGGGAGGGCATCCAGGTTGTTGTGACGTGTTGGCCTTGAACAATGTTTTAGCTATTCATAAATACGATAACTTGCAGTAGATCATTCTGTCTTTAGATTATTGATTAGGACTGTCTAATAAAAAATTGTATGATAATGAGCTGTGAAAAGTGGAGTTCAGTCTGCACAGTTCTGGTTCAATGAACATCACATTAGGCACCTGTGAGTACATTTCCACATGTAGTTCCTTTGTCCTTAATCGATTGTGAACAATAGGCATAGCTTTACTTTAACAGGAAATACGGTCTACAGTTTTTACAGAGATGGATGAAACCAGGCTCCAGCAAAGTGACTAGTTTCTTAACGTGACTTGCTTGGTTGTTGTCATCATCTTTACCCACTTTCTTTTGCTAAGAATAAAGTAAACTACTTGGCAGCAAAACTTGGCTGGCCTCATGTAGAAATCTGAAACCCTGTATTAAAGTGTATGTGTCTTCTTTGTTATCTAGCACATGTATTTGAGAGCATTATCACTGCATCATCAGCTCATGAGGATGTTATGTTTTGTGGCCTGAAAGATTCCCTCCACTCTCAAATGTTGGTAAGTGCAGCATTGTTAATTTTGTTCTAGTGTCAAGGTTACATGTAATTGATACTTTCTAGGCCAATTATATTTTTATCTGCTAACCACCCTCTTGATTGGCTTTACATTAGCGTTGCATTGGATTGTGTGAATGTTGCATTTAACATGGTATTTTGGCGTTATATTGATGTTATTTTTAGTGTTCATTTGCATTGCATTGTTCCATGTCTCTTCAATCCCATCTTTATCTTCAGTGCATGCATTCAACAGCTTTGGTGGCTAGGGTTTGTCTCCTCTAGTAACAGTCAGTGGTGGTCTTACCATCGTGCTCGCAGCATAGCAGTAGTTACATTTATTATATGACTAGCTCCGTGAGCGGGCAAGATGAACCAAATCGCGTGCTCTGATTGGCTACCCGAGCAGGCAAGATGGAGCGATACTGCCCGCTCGGGATTTCTCGCTTGGTCCTGCAAGATCAAAGATCATTTTTTGGTGTTTTAAGTCATATAATAAATCCTTTATTGACCAAGATTGTTCGGTCAAGATGACTGGATATTGGCCTCGTTCTTTTTTTGCGTGTTTATGGACCTCGACTTCGTCTCAGTCCATAAACACGCAAAAAAAGAACTTGGCCAATATCCAGTCATCTTGACCTCACGCTTGGTCAATAACCCATACGTATAGTGCCCATTTTACGTGGTAATAGGCAAAGTGTAATGTTTAGTGCGGTTCCTAGATTTCGTGATTGCATTCCCCCCTCCCCTTCCCTAATGGATCTTGTTACTACTATAGGGGTGGCTGTTGGTTTTATTATTATTATTATTATAATTATTATTATTATTATTATATTAATAATAATTATAATAGATGGTATTAATAATAATAATAAAATCATTATTATTATTAACATCGCTTTGTTCCTCTGCCCAGATTTCTCTTCCCGCTTCTCCAGTTGGGTGCAGGTGCTCATGGCTGGGTTGTGGATACTGCTGGCCACGTTAGTGGTCCCATCTGGGAGGGGTTGGGGTTGTTGGCCAAAGTCTGCACTGTGCTTAAGGGGCACCTGACCGCCACTTGCAACTATTGTTGTTTATGGACAATAATAATGATAATTATTATAATACTGTAATTATTAATATGATAGCATGACTCTGTGGGAACATTTCATTTATGCATTTATTGCTCATTTTCACCAGGACATGGAAACAACACAGAGCAGTTTTCCAGAAGCGGTTATCAAGAAGCTTCTTTTAGAGTTGGCTTTATTTTACCCTGGTGTACCACTCAGAAAACTGTACAAACGCTACTTGACAAAACAGGAAAAGCACAAAGTACTTAGCACAACAGGGGAAGCTAAGCAAGTTATTCCACAGAAGCAAGACGGAGATAACGCATCAGACAGCAAAACTTTGCCTGTTAAAAAAGGAGGAGAAAAACGAAAGTTCTGTAGTGATGGTGGAATTTGTCAGGAGAACAAGATTGCAAAGAAAATGAATGATTTCAGTGCAACACAGCTATCTGATGACCTTTTGCAGCTTGCTGGTAAGACGTGCAAGAAAAGAGCAAGAGAAGATGACAATGAAGAACCTAAAGAGATGATAAATGGTCGAAGACTGTCCACAAGACTTAAAGAAAAGAGGGCATCTGTGGAGTCAAACAGTTTGGAAGGCAACTTACCGAAGTCTGTGGTTTCCTCGCACAAAACAAAACGAAGAAAAACAACAGATTTGCAAGAGGACGCATCCAAAATCACGCCCAGTTTTATACCTCAAGAGAAAGATAAGACGGAAGATGAAGAAGGAGTAGTTTCCAACAATGCAACATCTTTGGTGGATGGTTTTGTCAGTGATTCTCTATGGACAGACTTTTATCGACCAGTTCTCTCCTCAGAAGTAATGTCTAATGCTTCTGCAGTCAGTAAACTAAGACACTGGTTGGAAGAATGGAAAATTAAGAGAGAAAAAACTCTCAGAAAAGAATTACAGCAACAAAAAAGGTATAGACCTGTTCAGATTTTGGATTGTGAAGATTTGTCAGTCAATGCTTTATCTCTGTGGTAGTCCACAATTCAAACACTATTTAAGAGGGGTTTGGATACAGGAGTTTTTAGCAATTAGACTAGGTGTATTGGGGGAGATTTTGATAAGCAAAATGATAGTTTATATACCTCTTTGTCTAATTGGACTTAAACTTTAAGTCCAACCTACATGATGATATACCGTATTTACCCGTGTATAGGTCGATCCCATGTATAAGTCGACCCCCCATTTTTGATGGCAAAAAAAGCAATTTCTTAATTTCTTTGCTAAATGTTCATGGGATATTAATCTTGCATTCTTCGATTTCTGGAACTGTGGATTCACAAAAAATTAAGGGCCTCAAGCGCTTAATAGTTTTGTGGTTCAGCAGTTGTTGTATGTCCGGGCATTTTGTCCTTGAATTTCGAAAAAGTTCTCAGAAAATCAAACATGTAAACCTCAAACTAATCTGTTTCGTTGTTCAAGGATAAAGGGCTTTAGAGGATAAGCACAACATCACCGAAGCAGGAGTCAATCTTTGAAAATAACTTCAAAAACGATGCGAAATGTGCAAGGTTTAATTGGTGCTTGACTTATAATTTCTCACATGGCAAACGAAACAAAACTCATAAACCAAACAATACAAAGTTTGCAAAAGCATTTAAATCATCCAGGTTTGTATAAAGAATACAAAACAATCATTACCAACCAGCATTTTCAGGCAACACGAGTGACGATCATGCTTGTACGCAAACACGAGGAATTGTGCCAGGTTACTAAGCCGTTGAAGGATCGCATTTTATTTGAAGAAACAAGAATGTTTTTTAGAGCTTTCTGCCTTTGGAAAACGAAAATTTCCAGTGTCTATTTCATATTTGTGCTTGTGAGTATCTTCAACATTTAAAGTAAAACAAATCCCTTTTCATTTCAACTGGAATTGCTTAATTACATTCATTTTGAAGTCTTTCGTCATTCATTTTGAAGTATTTCGTCCACTGCGTTCCTTATGCCCAACGACCACATTATGATGTTTATTTTGAATAAATTATTTAGCTGGAACTTGGCTCGAAATCTTTGACCCATGTATAAGTCGAGGGTGATTTTTTGAGCTTCTTTTGAGGCAATAAAAGGTCGACTTATACACGGGTAAATACGGTACAATGTAAGCAAAACTAGTACTGCAAGTATGTTTCAAACTGGAGTGCATGAATTGGTTTTTGGGTTTATAGTGGGAGACGCGGTGGCCTCATGGTTAGTGTGCTCGACTCCGGAGCGAATGGTCCGGGTTCGGGTCCAGGCCAGGAACATTGTGTTGTGTTCTTGGGCAAGACACTTTACCCCCACGGTGCATCTCTCCACCGAGGTGTATAAATGGGTACCGGCGAAATGCTGGGGGTAACCCTGCGATGAACTGGCATCCCATCCAGGGGGGAGTAGAAATACATTAATTTTGTACTCCTAGTCGCTTCAATTGCCGTGGAAACTGGGATAAGCTCTGGCCTGATGGGCCACTTGGCTCGCATGCAGACTTAACCTTATAGTACAGGTCACTTTTCACTGGTCACTTGTTACTAAACCTTTACTAATGCTAAACTTAGGCCTCATTAGTCCTCAAAATGATGTTTAGGCCTAAGGTTAGCTAGTTTGAAGGTTTTGGGTTGCTTTCGTGTAGGTAAAACAATGACCTGTAATGAGTGACCCGTGAAAAGTTACCTGTACTTTAGCTGTGCTAATGAAATGGAGGCAGGAGGACCAAACACATGATTCTTAAGTCCAGCTATGAGAATACTTTAAAAAAAGTCTAAATATTAAACTAGAAATAATGATACAAAGCGTAAAAGGCATGGGTGATAACATTTTTTCCTTGGAAAATTGTGTTCCCCTTTATTTATTGGTTTTGAAATTTGTCAAAGGCTACATGTATGGTTCTTGTGAAAGGCAACGTGGCTTTAGAGCTCCAAGTATTGCTGTTGTAGAAGGTAACATAGTTTTGCAGCAGTTTTCCTGAAAAGTGCAGGACGAGAGGATATTTTTTGAACATCATTTATCTATTTTTGATTGCTGGAAAAACTCACTGGATGAATTAGGAATCGGGCTTCTTCATCTTCTGGAATAATAGTCAAGCTTTGTTATGTAAATCGTGAAGTTTCTTCCATAATTATACTCCAAGTTGTCATTAGGCAATGTGGTCAACTGGTTTTCCCCTATCATTTTCCAGGCTCTTAGCAAAGCAGAAAAGCAAGTCTGCCAGTAGCTGTCAAGACCAGGGTTCCTGTCAAAGTGTGGAGTGGTGGGATGCAGACAGCGATTCAGACTTTCAAGTGAGCGATGATGCTTCCGATGACAGTGATTCTGAGGGGGGTAGTCTGAGTACTGCTATGTTCATCACGGGCCCCACAGGAGTTGGGAAGACTTCCATGGTATACGCATGTGCAGAGGAACTTGGCTATAAGGTGCTCTTCTGAAATTAACTTGTCAGCTTTTTCTCTGTTTACTGTTGACTGTAATTCATTCTTTGTAAGAGGGCTTTCATTTATTAGCACTTTGGGGTTGGGGGGGGGGGGGGGGGGTGAGCAAAATAACATGGAAAGTCCTCCAAACCTAACCCAACCCTCTCTATGGCAATGGCAACAATCACATAACCTCCCCTACTTTCTCCAGCATTATATCTCAACCCCCTTCTCTCTCCTTTGTACATTTGACTGCCACCCAACTTATATATGAAAGAGGAACAGCTCAGCCAGTTCATCCAGTGCATTCTTAATGTTGTATTTGAATGCTTATATTTTATTTATTTAGTTTTCTTCAATCAGTAGTACAATTACTAGAACATATATTAAAATAAAAAAACTGATCGGAGACAGGTACAATATAGCAAGCTACATGTAGTTAGTGCCGTAAGTATTAAATTAATATTTTTGCTCACTGTATCAAAAAGAACATAATGTGTTCTTTTTGATACACGCATACATATACACAAATGTTATGAAGACAATTGCAAGGCAAAAAAATTAATAAATTGCTTTTGGTAAAATTTGTACAACTTTCTTAACCTTTCCTTGTTTCTTAAAAAAAGTTTTTGAGGGTGAGTTTCAGATAAAAAGAGGAAGGTCATTCCAGAAATTTATACTTGTTACAGTTGGGCAGAATTTTCTCAGATTGATTTGAAAGTGAGGAATGAATAACTGATTAGAAGATGCAATTTGTATGACATAATTGTATTGATCAGAGACTAAGAGTAAAGAAAAATTATAAGGTTTGTCATCACAGAGATAATAAAACAAAATAAACATGAGTACATTCTTACAACGTCCTGGAAGTTCAGTAGACCTAACTTTGCATAATGTGAATTACTGTACATAATATTATGTGGTAAAGGCATTAATAATTCTAACTACCTTATTTAGCAATCTTATGAGCTGTGTTAATGGAGTTTCATTATTATTGCCCCACATTATGCAATTACCATAAAAATTAATTATAATAACTGTTATGGGTATATGCACTGTAAGAGAGTAATACATGTATGTATCATTCAGACAATAATTATTATAACCTAAATAATGCTTAATTTTTGTAATAATATTAATACCTTTACTAGTTTGCTTATAAATTCAACATTTTCAACTCAACAATCATCTTTATCCTGAGAATCCACAATTCAACATTGAGCATAGCGTGCTTTTTCTGTTTAGGTACACACAGTAAGGCATAGTGAAACAAGCACTTTCAATGCGAGCCTCCAGGGGTTTTGGGGGCATGCTCCCAAGAAAATGTTTATATTTAGGGTCTGAGAAATGCCATTTCCGATGTTTTCCAGTGGAAACTTTCATAAATCAAAGCATGAAAAAGTGCTAACAATTTACTATTCAGTAACTTTGTTGTATATTTGCCAACCTTTGGAACTACTCATAGAAGTGTATATTAGACTAGTGCATTATCTGCACTAAATGCGGCTACAGGAAAAGGGTGAGACTTCTCCCTTTACGATGGAAATATTAATAAATAGATTTTTTATTTTATGGTTGCCAGGCTTGCATACCATCACACATCACAAAAAGCACAACAATATCCATCACTTTTAAAACCACTCAACACATGGTGTTGTAACTTATAAAGCAATGCTGTATCACACAGGGAAAAAAAGGAAAACCCCAAGGATGGGGCTCATTCATGGGAAGAGCTATATATTTCCATATCCAGATCATTGAGAGTTAATAATTAAAAGTATTCCCCATGCTGGGAACTTTGAACAGTTCCCAACCTTCTCCCATGGCCAGAAGAATGGGTATAAAGATTTATTTTGTGTATTAATTTTTATAATACAGTATGTTCATTCAGCTTTGAAGTCGGCAGAGTGAGGTGGGAAAGCAAACATAAGTTTCAAATCTTAAACCCCCCCCCCCCCCCCCCCACCTCGAAAGGCTTCTCAACATGTGAAAACACCCATACATGTACTACTTTTCCAAAGTAATGTTATCCCCCCAGCCCCTACAATTTTGCTAGCCCTCCCCCCATGTACTAATAAATGAAAGCCTCCTAACTGAAATGCTGTGTGGAGAAACACCCAAAATGCTACTGCTTGAAACATCAGCTTTCTATTATTTTATAGTTTAGCATCAAAGCTAATCATTGATATTGATCTGTAAATGGCATGTTCCTTACAAAGGGCATAGCAGTTGAGGGATTTGAAAAACTCATTTCAGGGCTTTACTTGAATTGTTCAATTGCTTCAAATTGATTGGAATGTTGGAGTCTCTGTAAAGCTACAGTTTCTTTCACAAGAAGTATTTTGCATGTACAATTTATTTGTGTATATTTGCTCCTTACTTTGAACATATCTCTTACTACTTTCAGGTATTTGAAGTGAACAGTTCATCCAAGCGTTCTGGTAAACAGATTCTATCACAACTTGAGGAAGCTACCCAATCACATTTAGTCATCAACCAACCAACGACAACAGCTAGTAAGGGTCTGGACCCTGGGTCTTCATTTGCAGGTCTTTTCGACAAGGCTGTTGTTAATTCCTCTCGTGCTTCTGGACCCATTAGTGCCTTTTTGCAACCAGCTGGGAGTTCTTCTCACACCAAGGATAACAAGGTTGGAAAAGAAAGCAAAGGGAAGAATGGTAAGAAGAAGAAAGACAAACTAAAAGAGAAGCCAGGAAAGTCTATTCTTAAGCAACCATCACAAGTGGACAGCAAAGATGGAGAAGAGTCCAATTTGTCATCAAAGGCAGCGTCACTTATCTTGTTTGAAGAGGTTAGTAATCTCAAGAAATAAACTTATTCATGTTCCACAGTGAACTTTGACATATGTGAATGCAGGTATGCATCTGTCTTTCCTTACCTCTACCAGAGAGATTCCAAATTTGTTGCACAATTCCCAGCAAAATGAATAGACAAGAT
>NC_090877.1:21262977-21302977 GCF_036669935.1 Montipora foliosa | reverse complement strand
GCTTTAGTTGCTCATATCTGAAAAATGAAGTAAGTGACCCCGAATTTTTATTGCACCAAAGTGATCAGCAGGCCAAGATGAAACTCTGCAAAGTTTTTAAAAAAATCTGGGGAGCGGAGTCAGAGCTATCTTAAATTTCCAATTATTTAAGGTGGGTCTAAATCTGCTTCATAGAATTTTTTAAACTTTGCAGAAAGTTTCATTCTGGCGTGTTGATTATATTTCAGAAATTAAAAATGGGGGTTACGGAGTTCGTTTTTGAGATATGAGCAGCTAAAGCCAAATATGGGGTGTTTTTGGAGGGCTTTCCTGTTGCCACGGTAACGTTTTACGTCACAAAAATGACCGAATCTTTTTCAGCAATAATTGGTGTTTGACATGGTACCATAACATTGCTGTTAAGTGATACAGTGTTGTAGTGTCAATCCTTCTATGTTGGAAAGTTTCTTTTAAGTGTTGAAACTGGTTTGAGCCACCTTAAGCTCCCTATTGTATGTGACGACGCGTGGGATCTGAATAGGAAATCGAAGTGTCCCAAAAACGTATCAAATCACTCAGGACAACGCAGAAAATAGTAGGTGAGTGAACTTTATCTGGCTGTCCATAAAATGAATTTCCGAAAAGAAACATCGCGTTTTCCTCGATCAGTTGAATCGGCCGTGACGTCACGCGCTCTCACATCCTTAGGGTTGTCTGTGCTAAACTATTGCTTTACTCTTTATAACTGGAATTGTTTTTCAGTGTTGAGGCAAGCAGGAGGAAGCTTTACAAAAACCTGGGACCATGTATCCCTGCCCTTTCTCATTGTAATCATCGTTGCGTGACGTGTGACTACATTCCAGTTTTTCGTTTTGTGTGTCACGCGGAAAAGCTGCGAGAAGAAGCACGCCTCAAGCGAAGGTAACGCACAAAGTGCATGCAACTTTGCAGTCGAACGAGACACCCTAGGGATAACATTTATGATGGCCGGCGCTGTTAGATAGGCAGGAAAGCTGCACTTTTTATTCCGAAGTTCAAATCTATTCTAAAATCGTTTATAATGGCATTATGAAATATTAGTATAACTGGTTTACCTAAATGGTAGAAATGCTGTCGAGGGGATTGGAGATGTCAACCACGTTCCCTGGGAACGAGGTTTGAGAGATGTTGAAATTTAACGATGGTTCATGCCCCCCACTGGATCTTCTTCTGAACCCCACTCGAGACACAGTGACGTCATCAAATTCTAAACTCAAAATCGCAAGGTCTTCTGAATTTGTTTCTAAAGGAGGTTGTAGATGACTTAGAAATATATCTTTTTTCAAGTTTCCAGTTCCGTAACGTCATTCGTTTCGAAAATACAGCATTTCGAATTTCCGCATTGTCAGCTTGCGTGTCACAACGATACAAGGCTATTTGGTTGGGAAAAAATGTCTATCCCTCTAAATCTCAGCAGTTTGAACCTTTCAAGTACATTAGTAGATTTGTTAATACTCATGTATTTTATCTCTTGAGCGAGAAGTAAGCGCTTTCATCGCAAAGTGAACAAAACTCTATAAAATTGCGTAAAGCTCTTCGACAAATAACTCAGAAAAATAACTGGACAAATAACTCAGAGAATTGGAGAGGTGGTTAAAAGATTTGTTTCCTACAACATTCCTTTTTCAATGAACGGTGTCGAATTTATTTTCTTGTTGCGTGACAGTGTAAACGATACGAGAAGCGAACTGAAAAAAAAGAGTATCATACAGCTTATCTTAATTCCTCTATTCGCCCATAACCGCAATTCCTTGCGCCTTTGACCACAATCCCTTGCGTTTGGAAGAAAAAATGTGTTCTCCCGATTAGAGAGCTACCTCGCTCGTTCGCTTCAGGCTCACTCACTGCGGCAGCAATTACATAGGTGATTGATGAATAAATAACCTCGTCTAGGAGAGTGGATTTTTGACTTTGCAGAAACAATTGTCAACCTCGAGAGTTAGACGATTGTGATCTTTGTTGAATTCGCACGTTCGTCGAACTATATATCACTTGAAAGAAAAAAAAAACAGATCAGTTGGCAGAAACACGCAAGGCAACTTGATCACAGGCGGCCGCTGAAATCGACGTCACTTTCCATTGCGCCATTTATTTGTGCAGCCAAAAGTACGATAGAAAAATTGAACGTAGCAAAAATCTCCCAAACTGTTTTTCGCTGATGATAACTTTTTATTTTCGCGGCACGAAATTTATGTTGTTTTCATGTCGCAACTTTTGTTGCTGATGGCAATTTTTTTAATTCTTGATCGACACTTCCTAAAAAGTTCCCTCTGCTCTTCCTAAAAACTGTGTATCAACTACAAGAGCTAATATCTTCGAGACATAACATTTACTATAAAGCAGGCTAGCAAAATCTGTACCTTGCTTAGTTCGCATTTTTGAGCATTTGAAGTTTAATGCTTTTTGTTGTCTTTCTAGATTTCTTCATTATCTGAATTCCAATTCATTTTCCATGACTCATTCAACCATGGATGCCTTAGCGGATTGCTACCTTGGGAATCGCTAACGAGATTGCGAACTCTCCTCTGCTTTTAAAAAATCAAGAAGACGGCGGCAAAAGTTGAGCCAGAGAATGTAGGCATACATCGCGTATAGAAAAAAGTCGTTCACTTTGATTTAAAAACGTACGGAAAAAACAATTATTAGTTTGGCACGCTACAGAGGCCAGATTGTGAAGCCTCTGTTTTTATCCTGGTGTAAATAATGCAAGCAGTGATTGTAAGATTGTCTTTTTTTTAATTTGTAATATTTCTTCGTGCAACAAGAATGTAAATAAAATGTTATGAACTTTAATCATATCTTCAGTCTAAAGCTTATATTTAAGGCTAAGTGAATTGCCTATTTAGTCTCCCAATTTTAGCCCAGAATATGAAATCAAACACTGAATTCACAATTTATAAAAAGGGTGTAAATAAGTTTAGACTGAAGAAATTTTATATTAAGTATCATTTATACCGTACAAATAAAAATCCCATGCTCATCTGTAGCAAACATTTTTTTACTTTGAGAAATAAGAACCTGTGTAGGAAACACTTAGAACTTGGGTTCGTATTTGCGGCTTCTTACTGAAGCTCATTCCGAGGATGATTGTTCATTTAAAAAAAACACGTTAGCCGAAATTAAGTTTTGCACATTTCTCGGAAAATTAAGTGCGGAACAGTAGTGAGGTCACTGACTATCCACCGTTGTGACCCGGGTGCGATTCCTTGACTCAGCGTTGTGTGTAGGTTGAATTTGTTGGTTCTCCGCTGTGCTCCAAGAGGATTTTCTTCGGGTACCTTGTCCAGTTTCTCTACTCCCCACCCCCTCTCATCATAAACAACATTTGACTTGACTTCCTAAATAATAATAATAATAATGATGATACCAAGGTTTCGTAGAAGCACGAAGTAGGATATTGCTTTGATGAACCACACGATGTTTTTCGGAAGTTCATTTTTTAATGAAGACAATACCTGTTCCGAATGAGACATCATCCATCGTGAGTTGTACATTGAGAAATAAAATGAAAATATGCAATAAATAGTATAACAAAGTGAGATATTTACATCCCCGTAGCATCATTGTCACCATAACATCAGCAGGCTGTAGTGCCAGTTATGTTGGTGAAACCAACAGACACTTCGCCACTCGCATCCGCGAACATCTCTCCTCTGACAAACATTCCCTTCGTCTTTAAGCACCTGAGAAGTTCTGAAAATTGTGGCTCCCTTTGTTCAGAAGATTGTTTCAAAATTATTATTTAATTGTCAAGTCTTGTAGCGCTGAGGCACTGATAGACCACTTTCGATATATTAAAATTCAGCTTAGCAGCGAGGCCTAGAGGACACAAACAAAGGAAACTGAATGAACATGTTTATTCATTTCTTTTGTTTGTGTCCTCTAAACCTCACTATCGAGCTGAATTTTAATATATTGGGGACACTGCATAGAAGTAAAATCAGTTAATCTGAAATCAAACATTGGCTTTTGAAGAGAGGGGAAAACCGGAGTACCTTGGCGGCAAGTGCTCTCGCCTCTATGATTGACTTTTTACTTTCCATTCCAACAATGGAAACGGTGTTTTGGACTTTGAAAAGCTGCAGACAGCGTAGCTGAGAGTTTTATTTCAAACATTTTAAGGGAGCATTAAAAGCGTACTAAAAATGGGTACGTTGGAAAGTGTTGAAATGAAGTTCGGATACTGCCAGAAGTTTCTCTTCTGAGTAACACTCGCAAGCAAAACCTCAAGCTCGTTCGTGGTAACAGGTGTCTTGGACTAATTTTATGGGCGTAAAACAAGAAAATGCCTACGGTAGTCTTTCCAATATTATTTAAGTCGGTGTAAAATGACGCGAAAGTAAAATAAAAATAATGGCTATAACATGGCACAATCTGCCTTTTTTATCTCGTGGATACGAGACGCGTAGGAACGAATTGTTGTGGGGCACTGGGATATGCAAATATGTCACTTGTCACTAAGGTGTAAACACCCTTCGTAACTAGTCGGCTACGAACAAGAAAGCTCGACATTTGCCGTAGACCCATCGTTTCCGAGAGCCCTTGAAATCGAAGGTCTCTTCCGGTCTTCGTGCAGCTTTTTCACAGGACGATTGACAGAATTAAGACGACTTTAAGTGGCTTCAATTAGACTTCGAATGTTTCAAATGAGTGCTATGGCCAATTTGGAGACTGAATTTTATGAGCCTTTGATTCTTCAAGGCGCTAAAACTGCTAAACATGACGAGGACACGAGCATTTGCTCTTCGACCCCTCGGGCTTTTAGGGGGCATATAAATTCCAGTTTGATGGAAATTTTTCCTTGGAATGAGCAAATCTCATGCTAATGTGGTAAGGGACGACATTATTCATAAGGATGGCCAGGTCGGGTAAAAACCGAACAGGCATGACACCCTGCAAGGGTAAATTCCGACAAGCGACATGGCCCAAACGTAGCGACAGTGCATAAAATGAAATCCCGACGAATGACATCCTTTCCCAGCATCATTCCGACAGTGGCATATTTTGACACTAAATTGAACTGTGCCAGAAGTAATTTTGGTCAATTTTCTTTGTGGCTCAAAGGTCTTCAAAAAAGGTCGAAGACATCTGATGAGATCTACTGAGCCTCGTACGCGTGGCATTACTACATGTGTTTTGTTCCCTTGATTCAATCTTCAACTCCCTACCACCTCCCTCCGTTAAGCAGTGAAAATGTCCTTTTCAATGCATATACATGAGACGAAATTAAAGTCAATTTGATATCAGAAAAAGCCAAGGTTTCTTGCCGGTGATTAAAGAATTGCGCAATCAGCAACTTGTAACCTATGACCGCATTGATGATCAACTTGTAACCTATGACCGCATGATCTATGACCGCAACCGTACGTCATGCCGTACGCCTTGTGTTAGAAATTTCGGGTGATGTAGCAGCTGATCCAAAGATAACTCGTCATTGGTTTGCAACCCTGACCCCAAAACAATAGAAAGAATGACATGTCATTGTTTCCTGCAAGGGTTGCGAACCAATGGCGAGTAATCTTTGGATCAGCTGCTACACTAGAAACGGATCCACTGATCCAGTACCATGATCCCAGAGGTTTTTCTTGAGACGCGAGAGAGCCGCGAAAGTTAAGATCCGCGAAGACGAGTCGCGAAACGGCGAGGAGAGAAAAACCTTTGGTTACCTTAGACTTGAATCTTACTTTCGTGCAGACGCCAGGGTCAGGATCTGACCCTCAGGCCCGGATTGGTTGAAATTTTTACAAACACGCAAATCAATATGATTCCTTCGTTTGATTGGTAATATACCGAGGGGACACTTGATTGCTAAGTTGTCATTGGTCTCTTCTGTAATTATCAATTTGACGCGTTTGATAGCTGGCGTTTGCATGAAAGTGAGATTCAAGTCCAAGGTAACCACAGGTTTTTTTCGCGACTCGTTTTCACCTCTTCGCGGCTCGCTCGCTGCTCAAGAAAAACCTCTGGGACCAGGCTGCTGATCGAGCAATCAAGCTAAAATGTGATTATTCGTGAATCTTCGCGAGTCTTGGTCCGAGTCTTCAGAAGCGGAAAGATATTTTAATTTTCTCACGCAAAATTTCGAGCGGTTCATCATTTACCTTGACCACGTCTCCGGCAAAAAAACTTTCTTCTTTAGGCAAAGGAGGGAGCTATACATATTGCGAACTTGTATCGACTCGAACCAGTTGTACACAAATGTTACCGATTTCAGAAATTATGAAATATCACAAATTTGAAAGATGAAATATATTATCTGAAATGTTACAGCTGTCTTATTTATTGTTTTGATCGCTCAAATTATTTACACAACTCTGACTTAAAATCAATGGTTCTGTTTCAAAATAATTAACACATCCAGCTTTCAGCTATAACATGATCTTCGGAGTGAATGCTACAATGGTATCTTCTTTTTTGCCTCGTTTGCCATCTTGTGCGCAAAATATCTAAAGTTCCAATTCTTGTAAAAACAAGAAGATCTTTCAGATCTTAAAACCGCCCTTTCAAAATTAATCTGTTTTCTTACCACTATAGTCCCAACGTAGTACACATTCCAAAGCAGTCTATAGACACAAAATCACCTGATCAATCTGTAGCACAAAAGCTGACAACGACTGCACACGAACTTATTGCACTATCACTTATAGCCGAGGTGAAATCTCCGAGGAATCTCCGATGACGTAATGGTCTTAATTAAACTGTCATCAGGATATCTATGGGTATGAACGATACGATAATACGGAGCTTAAGCACGTGCGTTTTTGAGATGCGGACGGCAACCGGAAGTGAGCTGTTTTCCCTTTTAACTTGTCTTCACACAACCCCATTTACATTGCTAAGTGCCTCTTTTCTATTAGAGATGATTCGCATAAAAATCTAGGAGACACCACTGTCCTGGCACGCGAAATGTTCTCTTCCGGTTGCCGTCCGCCTCTCAAAAACGCCCGTGCTTAAGCTCCCTAATAACACTTTTAACAACTTACAGCTTTCTTTCCTAAAAATCGCGATTAAATTTAATTGGTTTTTTACACGAGCATAAGCCTAGCAAAGTAGTCACATGCGTCACTTAATTTAAGAATTACGTTATCCACGGCTATGTTTAGTACGGTGGTTATTTCCCTACCAATGAAAGTTGAAACGTCGACACATTCCATGAATGACATAATGACCTTTTATGTAATCAATACTCGCTTCGAATAAACCACTTAAATAACACAAAAAGGCAATATATTTTGTACTTAATAAAGAGTGGAATATTCATAGAATTTTAAGTACATTACCTTTTAACAGCTTTTGGCAAATAGGTCCTGTAAACATCATAAGTTGCGTGATTCGAAGTGCCACTGAATCTGTTTTCTTACCACTAGAAGTCCCACTGACTATGTGGCCGAGTGGAAGTCTGGTTCAGCTCTCCGACAAAACAAAAAATATAATAAACCAATTGCAGAGCAAGAACCGCACTCGGCCCATGGGCGCGACGGTTAATTATGGATTTCAAATAGTAAAACGCTCTAAAACCCGAAAAGTTAACAGAAAGCTATTTTTCTTCATATGCATCTTAAAGGAAAATTGCTTACAGGAAATGTGAACAAATAAAGCTGGAGTCAGTACTAGATTTATTAGATTTATTGAATAGCATTGTTGTTTTTGTATTATAATCTTATCTATTATCTGAAAATTAAACTGTTAACACTTTCAGTGATTATCATTAAGTCTTTTTTTTTTAATTCAAAGACTTCAGATCCAAAATTTCTTGTATCAAGGCTGCCATCAAGAAAACTGAACAAAAAAAACTGAACTGTTGTAGCTGTTAGTCACATTATCAAACATTTGTGTTCGTCAACCTTGGAACAGTCTTCAACAAATTTGGCACGTTTCACGAACTTGGATTGCTTTAGCACTCTGATAGCACAACAGAAAGTAACATTGATATAAGAAACGCCATTAAATCCCTTTGGAAACAATTTCTCAAGGGGCATCTGAGTTTTCTCAATCCATTTATCCCTGTCATGATCATAAAAATCAATCCCATCCTTTCGGTTAAAAGTACAAATACAGCGAATTATTGAGTAAAGCTTGTCGTCTACACCAAGCAGACATGGGTTGTAATGGTCAAATGGCGTCTTCCTCAGCTTTGCAATAAAATGCCATTCATTAGCCGATGCATCATACATTTCACAATTTTCAGGTCCAGAATACCTGTCTACTCCACCAACAATGAAAATGTTTCTGCGTGCAGCTGCACCATGAGCATACCATCTTGGTACTTGGAGGTCGGCGATTTTCTCCCAAGATTTTGTATTGAGGTCATACCTGTCGACCTCTCTTAGGACCTCAAATCGGTCATCTGCGTAGCCACCAACAAAATAAATGTAATTGTCTGTTGCTACAATACATATTGCTGATCTTGACTTCAAATCAAATGATGCAATATCTGTCCATGAGTCTGATTGTGGACTGTACTTTGCAATAAAAGAAAGGTGGGTCTTGTCACAACATAGCCTGGCACCTTGAGAACGCAAGGAAACACACTCCGGGCAACATACAATATCCTCACTGAGGAGAGTGTAAATGGTTTCATTTGTTACAAATACACTTATCAATGTCCTGAATTCTTCGTAAGATGTTGTTTTCCAGCTATCTAAGAAAGAGTCGTAACAAACCAATGACAGACTCTTTCCCTCCTTTGATAGACAATACAGCATGCCATGACAAGATACAATTCCACTAGTAAAGGCTGGTATTGAGGCCGAGGACTGCGCCCGCACCCATCTATTCTCCTGAGGAAAATAATAGCAAAGGACGTTTTCTTCTTTTGTAAAACCTGCCACACAGACTACAATAACAGGTGTTTCAAGAGCCTTTCTGGGCCTTATGAGGTAATGAGACGTTTTAGTACCAGTACATTGCAAAGCGTTCTTAACAAGATTCAAGCATTCTTTATTGTCATTCACAAGGTAGTTTGTCATTATATTACGGCGTAAGTAGTCACGCGATACATAAACAAGTCGAACCTTGTCAAACAATTCGGCAAAATAATTCCTCCGCTCGATTTTGTCATCATCAATCCACGAAAGAATAATTTCAAATACATCTTCCTCTGCGCTGACTCCGATGTCATCGCTAGCTATCCACATTTTGACTTCCTCCTTCGACAGTTTCGCAAAATCTTCTGTTTTTGTTATGGCGAGGAAGTTTTCGAAAATGAAGCTCTTCGTGCGGGAAACTAGTTCTCCACACTCAAACTTTTCCGCGAAGTGATAGGTTGAAATGGCGTTGGAAGAATTCAACTTGTTACACAGAACTTTCCCCGCAACTGTTTTGAGATTCGCAAGAACCAAATAGTCCGCCATCGCGATCAAGTCTTGGGCTCGTTCTTCAGTCGATATTTCAACACTACCGGTGTAAATAAACTCCAGAATCGCTCTTAAACACTCCTCTGTGAGCATCTCCAAGCGCACTATACCTTCCTTAGACTCCCTCATGTCACAATTGAGCAGCTTTTCAAAAAAAGGACTACCTTCCGAAAGAACATTTTTGTGGGCTTTTAGTTCCTTCTCATCTTTGACCACCAAAGTAACGTCGAATGGATGGTCCACTGTATCCCGCGGAGTAAAAGCGAGCTTTAGGCTCGAAATATTCTTACTTGTTTGCGATAAATCCTCCATCCATGCACAAGTTTGGCGTCAGGAGTGAGGCTGTTGGACAAACAAAACGCGAAAGCTAAAATGAGAATTGTGTAAGGCGTTCTTTTCGTACTCTGTTTTCAATGCTGAGGGGACCCCAGAGAGGAATGAACAGTATCCCACAATGCATAGCGATTCCTTATAGTCTGGGAGCAAATGTCATAAAATAAGGTCCCGTGTGAAGTTCGTGCTGAAAGCAAGCACCTAGTGTAAAAGTGTTCATTAGGACCTACTAAACATGAAAAGTTTTGGTGCCAGCTTTGCCACTTGCTCAGATGGCTTTTAAGGGGGGTTAAATTCTGACCCATGAAATCCAGCATGAAAACGAGGCTAAAACACATAATTCCTCATAACTTTGTTAATAACAGACGAAAATACACCAAACTTGCTCACATGATTGGGCATGATCCTCCCTATTGATTTATGCTAATTTACATAGGTCACGTGACCTTACGCATGAAAGCGAGGCTGAAACTCATAATTTACTATAAATTTGTCAAAAAAAATCCTTATCATGCCAAACTTGCTCACCTTAGTCAGTTAGACATCTTGCATCGATTGGTGCCACTTTGTAATGTCACGTGACCCCATACATATGTCTGATTTTGACAACGCGAATGCCACAAATCCTGTCCTTACTGTATTTCGCCAATACATGCGCATAGTAATGAAGATGTTCGCATTCATCCAGGCAGTCCACAGTGGTGATTGGAAGCTCCATCTAATTTCACTGGAGTTGTTCACAAAGTACTTCTTTGTGCACGACAAGATCTGTTATCTAAGGATGATCCCCCTGTACCTAGCTGAAATGGCATCCCTCGAATCATCAGAGACCGAGATCTATGGAGAGTTCATCACAGGAAACTGGATAGTGAACAAGAACAAGGAGGTTCCCTTCTGTGCTGTTGGTGGTGATACTGCGTTGGAACACCTCAATCGATCTATGAAAGTTTCTGGTGGGCTTGTAGGGATCACTTTGAATGAGAGCGCACAAGCCGAGTTTTTCCTCATTGCCCCAGAACTAGCCCGACTCAGAGCAGAAGCCAAGGCAATGGCGGGTCTCGTTCCGGAACGTGCTCACCATCAAGAACTAAACTCAGCTGTTTTGACGCACAAAGATAACAGCATAAATAAGTTGACCGAGACAATCAAGACCTTCACCAAGCCCTTTTCATCAGACCAGAACACCAACACCGATCTGTACAACTTGGTCACAAAAATTGTGATGAATGAGAAAACGAAGAAAGATCTTGTTAATCATAATGAAAAAGGGAGAAAGCTATTCAGTGCTTTTGTACAAGATAGGATCAAGACAGTAGGATCAAGACAGGAAAGATCAACCTCTGGGCTCCTGTAAAGAAGCGCAATCTTCTTACCTGGAAAACGAGTGTTAAGGTCATCAAAGTCAAAGCTTAAGACACGATCATCGAGTTAAAGGAGGACAGAAATCTGTTTGCTCGTTTGGCGATGGTGTGCAAGAGCCGCCCAGAAATTGACATCCAAGAGGCTGTTGGCTTATATGAGTTCACTGTTGTCCCAAGATCTTTGTTTGCACGAGATGGCACCAACATGTTCTTGCAAGAGTGCCCTTATGCATATCCTAGAGAAGGCAGGTGGCCCTAGTACTAATACACAAGCAATCACCGCAGGATTCAAAGTCGCTATTGTTGATGGAATGACCGAAGTCCAATCACTTGACAAGCCAGAGTGGACCAAGAACTGTAGAGACTTGGTTGAACATTTCACGAATCGCTTGCTTGTAAAGTATAATGATTTAAAAGAGCTCCACATAATCTTCGACAGATATGATGTACCATCCTCACTGAAATCAGCAACACGAGTCAAACGACAAGGTGGCCATGCTCCCATTTATTATCGCATCACTGATTCTACCCACATCGCCAAGGTGCCGATGAAGAAGCTTCTTGCTCATTCAAAGACCAAGGGCGAACTTACTACGTTTCTCGCAAAGAATGTGAAGGATAATGCTAATGGGAGACAAGTCGTTGTTGCATGGGGAACGGAATGTGAGGCAACGCACAGAGACGTCAGGCATTTACGAAGTACACAAGAAGAAGCCGACACAAAGATTATTTCCATGCTCTGGATGCCTCTGCTCACGGTGCTACCCAACTCTCTATATATTCTCCTGACACTGATGTTCTTGTTTTGGCTCTCCGGTATCCAGATTTGTGCTCGAACTCTTGCTTTGTTACTGGGACCGGCAGTAGTCGTAGAGTTGTCAACTTGAAGTCAATCGCAGACGCCCTTGGGCCCACTAAGACGGCTGCGCTGCCAGCATTTCATGCGTTAACCGGAGCAGATGTTACTGGGAGTTTCTCTGGAAAGGGAAAAACCACATGTTGGGATGAGTTTGATAACGCCAGAACTCCTATCTTGCAAGCTCTTGCTAACCTCGGTTGTGGGGAACAGCCAGATGACGGCACAAGAAGTGGAGTGGAACAGCTGGTTTGTCGGATGTACCAACCAAAGACAGACATCAAAACTGTCAAAGCCCTCAGATGGTCCCTCTTTAAGAAAAATCAAGCTGAGTTTGAGAGGTTGCCGCCCACACAAGCTGCTCTCCATCAAGCCATAATGAGAGCGCACTACCAGCTTCTTGGTTGGAACAACGATCATGTAGCAAACCCGGTGTTGCCCTCACCAGAAGGCTATGAATGGCAAGATGAAGATGGAAAGTGGGTACCAGTCAAGTCAAATCTTCCACCAGCTCCAGAGGCAATTATACAGCTTGTCTGATGCAAGTGCGCCAAGTCCCGTTGCTCTTACAACCGTTGTCAGTGTCAAAAAGCCGGACTTGTCTGTACTGATCTCTGTCTGTGCTCTGCAGATTTCCAGAACGAGTATGCTGAGAGTGATGATGAGTATGATGAAGACGAAGTCGAACAGGAAATTCCATAGGAATGGACAACAGAACAATGTATATAGATATTCAGTAAGACTTTCATGACTGTATATATAAAATAGCAGTAGTCGCTATTTTCATTTTCTGCCCTTGTTCCAATATACATGCGAAAATGAATACATGGAACCAGTATCATAAGTTGGCAAAATTATTGATTATGTGTACAAGATAGATTCTCAAATGGAGCCTCCGCAGTATTTGCTTTATCCGTCTCGTCCCTGTGCTATGGGCCATAGGACAATGATTAGTTGAAGTTTTTATATCTGAACTCGGATAACCATATATGTATTTGCCTAGTAGTTGTTAATACATTTGGCAAGACAAATGACATCCTACACGATGCTACCAGATATATCCAGCCTCGTTTCCATGCATGGGGTCACGTGACACTACAAAGTGGCACCAATCGATGCAAGATCTAACTGACTAAGGTGAGCAAGTGTGGCATGATAAGGATTTTTTTTTTTTGACAAATTTATGGAAAATTATGTGTCTCAGCCTCGCTTTCATGCGTAAGGTCACGTGACCTATGTAAATTAGCATAAAGCAACAGGGAGGATCATGTCCAATTATGTGAGCAAGTTTGGTGTATTTTCGTCTACTATTAACAAAGTTATGAGGAATTATGTGTTTTAGCCTCGTTTCCATGCTGGATTTCAGGGGCCGGAATTTAACCCCCCTTAAAAGCCGTCTGAGCAAGTTGCAAAGCTGGCACCAAAACTTTTCATGTTTAGTAGGTCCTAATGAACACTTTTACACTAGGTGCTTGCTTTCAGCACGAACTTCACACGGGACCACATTTGCTCCCAGACTATTATTATCAACTGAAGTATCTTGCAACCACAATGCAGAGGTGAGCAGTGCTGGACTACCATGTTGTGTTTTATACAAATTAAACAGACCTTGGTGTCAAGGCTTCGGCTCTTAAGCATATATGTTATACCTTCACTGCGTGTCGGAAGAAAAATTTGGTGTCAAGTTGAGTGAGGGGGGTACAGGGTATGTTCGTGAGCCGTGCCCGGACCCTTTTATTTCTCGTGAAACGTTAATTTGTGTTTTCTTGCACCGTGAATCGTGATTTTATTAATTAATGTGAAGCGTGATTGAAGCGTTTTTTTGTTTTGTGAAATGTGAATCTGCTTCTTATGTCCGTGAAAAAGAATTATCTGCTACAATAAAAATGAAGAGCTATCCACCCCGTTTCCGGACACAGCTGGTGGCCGCCTAACCTGCGATCAAGCGTACTTTTCTTGAGACAGGGCGCTAAAAAGTACGCCTGATACACGCCGTCTACTCGTAGTCCAGAATCTGGACTTTACTCTGATTGGCCAAAAACAATAGAGCTTTTGGAGCCTCGCTCCGATTCGCTCCGATTGGTTACAGAATTGCAAATCATACTTCTTGTAAATCGGTTAACAGCTGATGAAATTATGGCCGCGAAGAAGGATTTCAACACGAGTGATGTTTAGGCTCTGTTTACAGCTGCTGTTGCTTCGACTTCAGATGTTTTTCAAAAACCTTTAAAGGAAGAGCGGAGAGAATGCATCCGAAGAATGGTTTGAGTAAAAGAAGACATTACAGTTGTACTTCCTACGGGATTTCGCAATAGTGCTATTAATACGGGCCCGAACATTCTAGAAGAAAATGCATCGTTCTTCTTCCACCAACTCGAAAACGTTTGTAGTTGTGGCAAGTCCTTTGGAATATATTCGGAAGCAACAATTTGCGAATCCAAAAAGAACCGAATAGAACTTTAGGGCTGCCACATTCGGGGAATCAGCCGAGCTTGACAGAGAAATTCGACACGACACTGTTTACGGAATCTCTGAACAATCTGAACACACTTCTTACAAAATGATAGCTGAGTAGCTGCTGCTGAAAAACTAGAATTTCTCAAAGTCCACTTTCCTCATATCTATTTTTATAGCATCTTTTATTGGCATCTCAAATATTCGAGTTTAAATAAAGTTTATTGTACTGTTGATTGCTCCTGATGATGACATGAAGCCATTTTATCTCGAAATTCTTTGTTCCTTGATGGTTTGAACAGAGAAACCGCACCAACTGTCAAGCAGGATTTGCAGAAATAGCTTTGATTGCAGAAATCAAAGCCAGAGTGCTATTTTGTGTTTGTCGCGTCTTTACTTGAATCGCAGCGTGCAGGTAATTTCCGGTAAAATCTGATTGGCTCACTTTTATAGCATGACACATGATAACATCACTCTTCACAGGTGGGCGGCAGACGACTCGTTAAGAAATTGTATCAGGCGTACCTTTTCCCACCATGTCTAAGGAAAAGTACGCCTGATCGCAGGTTAGTGGCCGCCCTACTGAATCCTTACAATATCAACACTGACTTCCTGTCAAAGGTCAAAGAACCTGGGGATGAACCCCCCCCCCCTCCTCCCCCAGGTCTCCCCTGTAGGTTTCCGCAGTCCCCAGGGTCTTGTGGGAACAGTTTCAATATGGCGGAGGTTTCGGAAGTCTTGGAAGTCACATGTCCAGTGACCACCATACTCAATTTCTATGTTTTGGATAAAGAAACCAAACAGAAGGTTCAAGTCCACAAAGAGAAGAAACAGATGAGGATGAAAATGTTAGTGTCTAGGCCTAAGAACAAGGGTTTATTCGAGTCAAGAAGTTGAAGGGAATAAACGAGAACTGAATTTTCTTTTTATGGCTCCGAGAACACGATCGGGGCGTATCATAAATACGTCCTTAGGGCTGTTTTGTTGCCATAAGAGGTACGTCCAAGGCCTCAGTTATTTAACCATGTGTTCTCACCTCCGCGAAATTGCCAAATGTTTGTCCTTTACTGGTGAAAATGCGGTTTTTAGCACGATCTTTACCCCCTATACCTTCCTCTTGAATGATTTTACATGAATTACATTGAAATGTAGGGAAGCTCCTGTGAGCTACATAGAGTGCTTTAGCGAACGGCTGCGATCGATGCGTAATACCCGATGTTGTTGAGAGCCGATCTGTGAATGTGTATATCTCGCTTGCTGGTCCGAATTAATTATTTCTTCGTTCAACATAGGTAATCAAAGAAAAGTGAATTAAATCTGAAATCCGCGTTTGTGCAATCGCTTTCAAATGCAATGATCAAATCACAAGTGTCACTTGCGGGCTCATAAACTGGTGTATTTTGATAAAATCTTCCACTCCGAAAGTATGATAAAATGTGGGTACTTCTGGGTACTTATGTGCCATAAATATCGTTTTACCATCGACTGCATGAGTGAAGTCCATATTTGGAAAAAACTCTAATCCACAACTGTATCAATAACTTTATTCATGGCCTCTCTTAAGGTAAGGCAAGTCGCAAACGTAGGGAGAGGTTGTCCAATCTCCCGAGCCAATGGCTCATGTTAAAAACGCACGACTATTTACAATATCATAACCATAGTTGCCATAACTAATTACTATTTACGTATAAAAAATAAAAATGGTATTCTTCAAAGATTTAGATATTCCTAGCAGTAGCGGGGGAAAGCACTAGATCGACCTAAACCAGCAACGCAAAAAGGTTTCTCAGAACAGCCATAAGCCGTGTATTCCGTAATAAAATACTGCTAAAATCCATTACGCATTGAACAGCTTGTTAGTAATATAAACTGGAAAGGTCTATTGACCGTTTTATGACTGAAATAATCCCCTCCGCGATCGATCAAAAGCGGGAGAGCGAGGAGCGAGCGAGCGGAAACGAAGCCGGTGAAGTTAGTACTCCATGTATGACCCACCATACGTTGAATACTAACCGACAAAGGTTGGATTTTGAGATTAAATAACGTTTTAGGCCTAATTAAATCAAAAATTAGCTTTTGTGAATGGTTTGACATATCGATGGCTCACCACGTTTAGGTCCGTTGTTATCTAGGACCATCTAGTGCTTTCCCTGTTCGGTCAGTGATCACACTGTGAAACAATTATCAAAATACGAGTAGTCTTCCGTAAGTCTTGATGAATAAATATCAGAAATTAAATATAAAGTGATGAAGTATTGACAGGCACAAATCAATCGCCATTATAAGCGACAAAACCTACGAAATAATCACGAAGAAGATCGTGTATTTCATCAACCGAGCGCACCATTTTGCTATTCCCATTGGAACGAGATGGCGAAAAGACGTCTGGGATACTATTCATTCCTCCTCTGGGGGGACCCCGAGAAGGCAGAGATCTCATGTATGTCGAGACGAGGGAATTCATGTGATGGAGGCGAGGGACTACAACGAGCCAAGAAAGTCGAGCAAGGGTCTGGGATTGGGGGCGGAAGGACCGGGTTGGTGTCAGGTTGCTTCATGTGTTTTTTTAGCGGTTTTGGTCTGAAATGAGGTATCGATTTTGACCCACTTTGGTCTGAAAAAGAGAATGGTTTGTGCACTCAAGTCTTTCTGTCTTTTTAAAGTCTTTTTCTGAGAAGAAGCTAAAGAGCACCAACAAAAGACCTCCTCAAATTAGTAATTCTGTCTAGTTTGCGTAATTTATTTTGCTCAGTGACTCTGGTCATTGTGTTTTCGTCCTTGTGGGTTTCGCTAATGAATCTTTGCTGTTTTCAATTCAGGGGCAGATTTTACGGAGGGGAAGGGGGGGGGGGGGGCGGTTAGGAGGCCAGGGCTCCTCCGTTTCCCTTCATTTTTTTCACGTTTCTATCACCAACCGTATCTCCATTGGTATCGTGCACAAGCAGTTTTAATTTATTTTCGTTTTAGAGCTCTTCTTATTACGTGGGATGCCTAAGGCAGACAACGTTTAAAATTCGCTGGAGTGTGGTTTTCATCGCGGTAAGATATGTTAAGTAGCAACGTGCTTACATCGATACTGTCAGTGTAGGATATATAACATGCACTTGTCTTTATTTTCGCGCAAAAGGTAATCTGAAAAGCTCAAACTGATGAACTCCCAGCACACACACACCAATTCCCTTCTCGATTTACTGCGTTCCCAGACTGACTTCACAGAAAAAGTATTACACCCGGTCACTTTTAAATTTGCATATTGTTACGTGCAGAAATAACCAAGAAATGTCCGCGAACAAGGCATGAATGAAAGCAACTCCCGAGTACGATATAAGACACGCAACAAAAGTGTGACAACGAGCAGTTACCCTTTTTCACTATTATTTAATTAGTTATACATTGTTACAATTACTCAGGTTAAAGATTAAGTTAAGCAGTTAGTAAAGCAAAGCGGGCTTACTGTCTTTCATGGCCATACAGGTATTAATCTTGATTAACTTTGAAATCGAAGTTCCTCCGACTGTAGACATCAATTCTTGACTTTCTTGATTCACTGAATTCTTTCCACTTACTGGATTTTCTGTGTACACAAACTCTCACAAAGGACTTCATAATAAACTCTGAACTCTTTATCTTCTTCCCTTTTCAGCTATCGTCTCTTTCTTCTCTTTCTTCTCTCCGGATATAGCAAGATCAAAGGTTATCGCGCTACCATAGTTATCGCAGTCGATTATAGCTTCATCACAGTTATCGCATCCATCAATCACGGCCGGCCACGAGGGTAAGCTCTCGGGCAATAGAGTTTTTTCTATTACCTACAAGCCTGCTTTTATATTTTTACTCTAAGCATCTTAGAATGTTCTGTTACTATTTATAGTGTATTACAAGGTGTACTATTTGTGGAAACTGCTGAGTCACATGAAAGCTAGAAATTTCTGGAATACCACAGATTCTTAAATAATTCTAGAAAAGTCTGGAATTGCATGACAGATAAACTAAAAATAACTCTGATCCTCATAACAATATGACTAGCGTCCATTGTTTCATGCCTCGTTCTTCGAAGAATGACGCTACAAGAATGCAGTACTGCAATCGCTTCAAGTATATCCCTCAAGTGATCTTCGTCTGCTATAAGAGCTAAATGTTCATGAAGAAAATGCGCCAGTGTTTAAAATAAACTAGACGTTTCGAGGGTGCTCCCTCTTTTTCAGTGCTTTAAGTAACTGAAAGCGCGAGTCACAAATAGAACAAATGCGTAAGGTCATAGTGCGCGCTGACTTTGAGAGTTTGGAAGGTGTTTAAACCTACTGGGTGCGGAGTCCGGTGCTTAGGCATCTGCTTAGCTAAAAAATACGTCTGTCTAAACAAAGTGAGTACTAACTATGGTCTAAAGCACTGCTGAAGCCGGAGCGGAAACAGAGACTAACATGATGTTCTCGGGAGTGTGACCCGACGATGAAAAATGAGAGCTCACGGGGAGATCTGTGTTGCCTAGCCGTGTGGAGCGCAGATGTTCTCGGAATCTCACCTAGTCGTCTGCCAGTTTAACGAATATAAATCGTGTGCCATACAGCAGCGCCCCTGGATTAAATAAACAAACGTTCTCGCTAACACAAGTATATCTAGCGTGGATTTTCTTTGAAACTCTCAAAGTCATTGCGAGCAATTACCTTACACGTTTGTTATAAATTATTATTAGAACGTTATGACAGCGCGGGAGCACCCTCGAAACGTCTGGTTATTTTAAAGACTGCCGCATTTTTTTCATGCACTTTTAGAACTTTTTTACGAGTCAGTGCACTTCGGAGTTTTTTTCCTATGCTCTAAGCAACCTAAACCTCCATTGAAATCGATTTTGTCCATCAAACGGCGATCGATAGAACAGCGATGAATCCTCGATTTTCACACTTCTTGCCTTCATTTCCGGTTCCCACCGTAAATAAATTTAACTAAAATTGCTTTTATTGAATGTGAGCCCGTACAAATAAGATTGATTCACGAAAACGCTTGAAGTCGGTTAACGTGGTAAGAAAACTAAAACGTCACAGTAATATGCTAGTTCCGAATTGTGCAGCAACAAAAGAACAGAGTCGAGGTTCAGGAGAATAATTTGCATTTTTCTTTGTTTTGAACAAAACAAAACAAAATGCTAATTATTCCCCTGAACCTCGACTCTGTTCTTTTGTTGTTGCGCAATTCGAAACTAGCCTATTTCGTGTTTTAAAGAATTTACGCGCGCGCGATGTGAAGATAAAGGACGAGTTTTTGAGGAAGCGATTGGCTAGTCCCTAGCCCCCATCAAAACGCTTGAATTTGCAAAGGAAATGTTCGCTTCTCATCACACTTAACCTTCCCTAGCGCTTTTACCACGTCCCTTGTGACTCTCAGTGACATTTGCAACCAACCTTCACTTTTTACACAAACACCAGCATCCCACGTAAACGCTACTAGGCGTCTTGTTTCAAATACAGTTTTTTTTCAGTCAGGCAGGTTCTGAGGTGAGTACAATCCAGGCCCCGTCACCCCCTTACGCCCTCCATCTTACCCCTCTCACTTGGATTACACTAACGTCCCTTTCAAACAAACCGATTGGTTGGCCCCTTTATAAGATATTAACATTTACTTTATTATAAGGCAACAAAATTTTGGAATGATATTTTAAATTAGATCTTACTAGAGACAATATAAGGCGTAGCTCAGCTGGTTAGTGCGCGGCTTTCGGAGCAAGGGGTCCCGTGTTCCATCCTTAGTGACTTCAACGTCTGTTTCGACTTCCTCTGATCCCTGTAGTTATAGCTTTAAATATCCGTAAAACGGCGCACTGACAGAGGGAATGGGGTAAAGGGAAGCATCGTCGGCTTCCAAACTGAAGGAACTACATGTACCGACGTTAAATAAAGTGACTTCGTATCAAGAAATGCAAAAACAAAAGCAAGTAAAGCTACGATCCTCGCAGTTATGGACGCAATTTTAGCAACTGCGTAAAGAAGAATGAAAAATCCAGGGCTTCAACAGGGTTTGAACCCGTGACCTCGCGATACCGGTGCGGAGCTCTAGCCAACTGAGTTATGAAGCCACTGACGTTGGGAGCTGGTCATTTGTGGGCTCTAATATTATATCATTTCGTTCATTGATTTATTCCTCACGGGAACATTAGAACCCACAAATGACCAGCTCTCAACGTCAGTGGCTTCATAGCTCAGTTGGTTAGAGCGTCGCACCGGTATCGCGAGGTCACGGGTTCAAACCCCGTTAAAGTCCTGAATTTTTCAGGCTTCTCTACGCAATTGCAAAAATTGCGTTCATTACTGCAAGGATCATAGCTTCACTTGTTTTTATATCCGCAGTTCATATATGATCCATTTTATATATCATTTCATCATTTTAGCGTCTATTACGTATTAGGGGACTTGAGGCGGTTATATACATGAGGTCTTTTCCCCTGAGGCCAAGGTGTCGACAGCGGCCCTGCTAGGCTCTCTTCTATTTTTAGCCTGTGGCGTTTGATTGTTGACCTACTTGTAAGACGCGAACGGAGTAACATATTTATTTTAAGTTTTAGACAAATAACTTGCAATTGTTACCAATTTGTTGTCTAACTGTAACTTGCTGCAATCCAATAAGACCCAATAAGGCTGGTTTATTATGCGCTGACTCAGTGGCGCCTCCATAATTGAGCAGGTATGTTGCTCGTCTCAAGAAGGTTTGAAAGGGTTTTTCACAGGAAACCAGAAGTTTCCAGTGGGCAAGACTTACGATATTGCCGATCCTTTTCGCAGGGAAACGTTTGTCGAATACTTAGGTTAACGTTGTCCGTGACTCCCCAACTGTTGCCATGGCAACAGAAACAGCCCTGCAAAAACAACCTCTAGAATTCAGTTTTTAAAAAGTATCTTGACTAATTCAGTGACCTATCATTTTTTCAAATATCCAGGACGTTATTAAATTCTCTTACCCAATACGAAGTATGAAAAAACATATCTGGTAGAAATTGAATCTTTTATGAAAATGCTGTCGACACACGAAAACCAAATTTTGACAGATAAGAATGCGAAGAAACGAATCTTACCTGTATACAAAAAAATAGGGTAGGTCACCTGGCTAAATTTAGAGTTATGACAAAATTTATTTCTGGTTTTGGAGATCATGTCACGTTTTAATTTTCTGTCACCCGTTTTGATTAATCAACTGACGCGAACAAATTTTAAGGTTGCTTTCCATATAACAGAAGTGACCTACCATACCGGGCAGAAGGGCTAATTCTACAACGCCTTCAAATTAACACAATTCGAGGGTCATGTATACTCCTCCAAAAAAAGGCGAGGGATTATCATGCAGGTGTTCCTTAAAAATCGTTGCATTTTCTTTGCAAACTGACGGGTCTTGCCGGACAGGAAGCGCCCTAAGTATTGCATGTGTGGCTTGTGCGCGCGCACTCAGGTGAAAATCCTCTCGAACCTCCTTAATGCTTGGGTCGAATGTCAAAAACAACCGAAAAGTTGTTTGTTGAAGACTGTTGCCCCCGCAGTGATTTTGCCTAGAGACAAAATCCCGAGGAGGCATCATTGTAGCTTGCGCGTATAAAGAGTTACAGTGATACAGTCTTTCATATGTAGTGTGTTGCAAGCACGAACGGAATAATCGGGAAATGATGACGTTTTCACACAAAATGCCCACAAGTCTTGTAATGATGACGCAGAAGAAAATGGCCGAAGAACAAGAGATCACGTGAACATAATTGTATAAAAACATTTTGCCATTAGTCCATTCTCGTCACCAGAACCTCGGATCTGGTGATGCACCGTAGGGTTCTCATATCCAACAAGAAACTATTTCGAAAAAATAGTGTTTCGTTTCCGGAATGGTAAGGGCAGGAGAAAAGATAAAATACTATAGTGTGGGTCACTCGGTCTGTCATATTTACTTCGCTTCGCCTATTGAAAGTCTCGAGAAATAAAGATAGAAATGTAGACACAAACTCTCTTGGAACGGTGAGAAGCCTGCCAAGGAATATTAACCATTAAAGAGAAGAACAGATACTTGTTTATGTGCACAATACATCGAAGCGTCTACAAATACCCATTTTACCTTCAAATGCCACTGCATAACATTTCAAATTCCGTTTTCCGTAAATCTTCCATCACTTGTATGACAAGTGAACCTACAGTCATGGACAAATTCATTGGGACAGTACAGCGTTTTATCTTTCAACTTACCTTTTATCACATATTCTGGGTTCTTTTGCAACCCCCTCGTCCCATTCAATGTTGCTTGGGGGAAATGAAGTGAAAATAGTGTGCAGCGCTGAAAGATTGATTAGGGGGGGGGGGGGGGGAGGGGGAGGCATCTGAAGTCCGAAGAATGTGCACTGGACTTAAATAAACGCAAGTGTCCCAAAGAAATTTGTCCATGATTGTAGGCAGTTACCGGTACTAGCTTCAAAATAATTGGTTCCTGCAGCTGGTTAACCTAATGATTACTAAGACTCACTAGTGCGAAGATTGTTTACATTACTCATTAACACGGAGAGCGATAGCTTTGGATTTTTCAACGATATATCGCTTTAATCTAACCCAAAATCATTCAGACAGTCAAAACATCAAATTTATGACCCATTTCCTTTGCTTTTTGTTTGTCAGCATTATGATTTGCGATACTTCACGTTCACATGTTCATAAGTTTGTTTTTACATCTCATAGATGTTTAGATTTTCAATTTCAAACTCTGTTTTGATTGGCCACTCTACCTAACTGTGTAAATAGTTCATCCCGAAGTCAAAATAGATACGCACCAGAAAACCTTCTGTAGCTTTTCAAACTTTTCCTTAATCGTGAATTAGTACTTTCTTCCACCGACAAAAATTGCCCCGTCACAACCTAGTTCCCAGGTCTTTTTGGTTGCACCAGTCATCATAATCTACATTTTCCCTTAAGAATTCATTTTCATTGCTTGAGTTTAAGAATTTGATTATTGAACTTAAAGCAAAGCAAGGCAACTTTGATTGTGATGCTTTCATTTCATGCCCTTTCTGTAACAGTTGTTTCAATAACGAAATTTCACATAATCATGATATATTCCGAAGATCACTTCATTTGCCTATCAGTTTTGGAAATAACGTGAATTCTTATCTGGTCAACTTCCAATATGCCATTTTCAGCTTGATAGTGAGGCAGAGAGGACAAAAACAAAAGAAACAAGTTGCAATAAATGTGAATTCGAAAGATATTCACATCATCTACTTTCCTTTGTCTTTGTCCTCTAAACCTCTCTTTTAAGCTGAATTTTAATATATCAAAGGTGGCCTATTGGCTTCACAACTCAATTTGTGGAACCCCATTCAGACTATGGTTTTTCAGCCTCGCTTGAAAATGCTCGAGTTGCTTAATTAATATCTAGCTCCAATCTTACTTTCATTTCATGTACAAATGTATTAAACTTCATTTCTAAATTCACGGAAACTACTGAGTTACCTTAAAGTCACACCACCCAAGGTTGTTAAATAAAAAAAAGTAACATGAAGTGGAGCTCCAAAGAACTGACCAAAGAAAATGTTTAATAAGCATTTTATTACATCGTGGAAGAAGCAGAAAGTGTGATTACATTATGTTAAAAAATATAAAATTATCATTCATTGCAAACATTAAAAAGTACTGAACACACTTGAATTTACTTTTCTTGACCCCTAAAATTCTACAATTATTTTTGTTTAACGGTAATTCTGGTTTAATACCCTTTACAATGTTGAAGAATAAAATAACTATGCTTTAAACTTTTAATTTATTTTAATATAATCTATTTTTTATAGTTTACCTTAACAGCAGTGGTCCAAGTTGTGTAACTTGATTACATAAGCACATGACCAGAAAAAATACCAAAACACTCATTGCAATACTTCATTTACTGTGTTGAACATGCATTACACAAATAATTGCATGATTATATCCTCATTGCCGGCCATGTGGCTTGTTGAAGTCCAAATCTGGCCCAATGGCCACAATGCCGTTTGGATTAATCTTCAAGTGACTTTGCTGAAACAAAACGATTAAATCAGATGTTAATGCTTTCTTCCCAAAATCTGCCTGCCCCAGAAGTAAAAAAAGACAGACAACAAGTATTAAGATCTTCATACATGCACTTAAGCCTTAGACATAAGCTATGCTACATTTAAAAGTTGTGAAACTCGTAACTGGTAAATAATTATTTTCATCGTCTCCCTCTCCAAATTTCTCTTGTGCCATCATTCATTCTTCATCCACAAGCACATAACTTTGTCAGAATTTCTACAGTGAAGGCCACCACCATTACCATGTTCAGTTCCTATGATCTTAAAATGCAAGAGACAATATTGCAGGTGCTTTGTCCTAGCTGAAATACTCAAGATCTCTCCCATAACAAAAGTGATTGGTTTTTATTGCCCCCACAGGGGAAGGCATCACTGTAGCTTACGCGTATATAGATTTTTAGTGATTGCCCCTGGAGGAATTTCACCCTGAGGGCGAAATCCCAAGGAGGCACTTTAGCAGCTTGCGCTTTAATTGGTACTTACAGCTGTAATATACAGTCAGTAGGGCAGAACAAATCTCGATTTGCTTGATCAGGGGCCACATGGAATCGATGGGTAATGATGACGTTTTCCAAAAAGACTGAACTTTTCATCGTGTTGTTTAGGTATACTTTTTTGAGAAAGCACTACTTTTTGACCACGAAGCACAAGGTTCGTGTTTTTATTTTATAGGTACTGAGATTTATCCACGAAAATCATAGTGAATAAAATTCGTACTGATTCTAAATGGAGCCATCCAATCAGCAACGCGAACGACGAAATTTCACAAGTGATGAATGAACGTATCGAATGGAACGTCATCCGACAGCCGTTGCACAGAAACCGTGCGCTTTGAAAAATGGCCGAGGAAGGTTTGCTTCAGTTTTCTCAGTTGAGGAATTTATTTTAAAACAAGAAAACAGAAATGCAGCTCAAAAAACAATAAAAAAAAACCAAAAAACCCCTAGGTAGGGCTTCAAACAAAACCCCCCAAAAAAACTGGACCAAAATTTAACCCCCCCCAACATCCCATTCCAGGATACGCAGAAACTATCACGAATCTCCAGAGTGTTTTGAATATTAAAAAAAGTCCCTACTTAAATCAAGCTACCCAAAAAATACTTGCTAAAATTTTCCTCTCAAAATTTCAAACCCAAACCTCAGGGCCGCTACGTACATCATTATCAGGTATCAAGTTGTTTATTTCCCTACAATCTTCGAACGCGCATTAACTTTGCCCAAAATTTTCGGAATCTTTGCATAGACGCAAGCTTTTACGAAAAACGTCCCCTAAAAATTTCTGACGACAGCAACGCTAGCACGAGTCCTTGTAAACGGCCACTCCAGCAACCTCTACCTGGGCCCTGGACACGTTTAATTCTGTGTACAACAACACTTAACAGCGGGAGCAGCTCTAGGGTTAACTATTACAAGTTATGGATGAAATCTGCACACTTACCTGATAATGTTTTTGAATATGTTCAGCATCCACAGTTTCTCCAATGCCACTGGTTTGATAAAGGTCTCTTAGATAGCCCCAAATGTTGGGATAGTCCACGATACGCTTCTTGTTGCACTGTAAGGTGAATCAGAGGAAGACATATTTCAAATCAAGATGACTTGTAATTATGGCTTAATGCCACTAAAAATATGTCAATTTTATTACAGGGAGCTTTTATGATGTGAAGCTAGAGCAAGGATTTTTCTGAGGGCTGGACAGAAGAGCTTAATTAGACTGTAACTAAGGACACTTGCCACATTTGAAGCTAAAATCCATGCTATGTTTTACTAAAAGCAACATTGCTTGGAAGAAAAATGTTGATTTAAGTTCCAAATAACAAATTAAAACAACTATCTCTGGGATTGGTATGGGGGGTTGGGGAGGTAATAGGCACCCCAGAACCCACCCTGTTTCTTTTGCCATACAACATAACTTAAGCTATCTACAGCATCTTTTCAGGTATAAACTCATGGACAATGTAACGTCTATGACTAACCTTTTAAGAACCCCTATCTTTTTAAGAGCTACAACTGTAGCATGCACATTAGATTAACAACCGAATGGCAAAAAATGAGTAATTAGTTTGCCGCTTTTATATGAATGACTCACATTTTACAGTTTACCTTAAAATGTCCAACATAAACCATATCGAACCTAACAAGTGTGGTGAACAGACGAACATCTGCTTCTGTGATAGTATCACCAGTTAGGTAACGTGATTTGCCGAGGAGTCCCTCCACCTGTGCAAAATGGAAAGCAAGATAAATTAGCAGAAGTACAAAAAATCACAGTTTATCATTAAAAGGTATCAATACCGGTAATTGATGAAATCTTAGTAGGAATGGAAAATTGACATGGTTAATTAAAATAAACAGCATATTCAGTTAGTCTTACATGGATGCTCAGCCTGCAAAAAAGACAGCCAAATGTGAGTCTGTGTTTGTAGTGGCTGGAATACTCTTTTGGATTCCACACAAAAGAAGAAGAAAAGCATATGTGAAAAAAGGCAAAGCTAGGTGAAATCGAGACTGTGCTTCTGGCCTAGTAAATAATAATATTAATTAATGCAAAAATGGTCATATCAAAAGTTAAGCTGTTTGAATTTATTTAGTTAAAATGATACCATTTGGTAGAATTTAAAAATCAACCAAACACTGAAATATTTTGTATGGATTCTTGATGCCAGTCTGGAATTTAGGATATTTTGCATGAAATCTTGGTGACCATTTATACTTGTCTGGTGAAAGTCTGGTTTATCAACCCAAACTCAATGACCATTTCAGATGGGATAAACAGTTCAATTGCAACAAAGTTTCAACAATCAATTGGAGGAAATTTATCCCTTCTTTGGGCAAAAATAATATCTAATGGCTAGGACAATAATAATTCCAGCTTGCAATGTGAGCTGGACGAAAGGCTTGTGTTGTTGTGATCCTTTTTTACCGTACCCAATTAATAAATTATATACAGACTCAGAAGTTAAAATTTCAACCAATGGTTCTCTTTTTTAATGCCATCAATCATGTACCAGTGTGCATGCACAACTCTTGGGCTGTCAAAAACAGAACCCGACAAAGTAGATTAAAGTTAAGTCAATCAAAATCATTATACTGGATCACGTGACTCATTAAGGTGATCCCTTAGAAAAAAGTTGTGGAACTTTCCCTGAATGTTCCTTACTAATCCCTGCTTTGAGAGCTACAATAAAGATGATAAGTCACTGTACTTGGTTAAAGGGACACTGTCATGAATTGCGCATGCGCTACAACAAGTTGCAAAATTTTTGAGACACTTTCATTAAAAAACACCTTTTCTAACTTCCAATACTCGGCGTATCTAGAATTGAAACCTTTCCCACTTCCTCTCCCCTCTCCCCCTTTCAATGTTGACTGCTTAAGTTCCCAACATTTTTTTGTCTTGCTAGCAACACTGATAAGGGGGGGGGGGGGGGAGGGGGGCTGCAGTGTGAGAGATAATAGGGAAATTAATAACGCCCCAAGAAGGTGAAGTGTCTCCACTATTTTTGCAACTTGTTGTAGCATCTTGCGAAAACTTGAAAAGTGTTAGGTTAACTTTTTCAAGTTGAATCGACAAATTCAAAATGGCGTCCACTGGGGAGGGCCATGGTGGACTAAGCAGAAACTCCGGGAGAACAAGGAAGGCTTTAACGGATCGCAAAGAATACCTGAAGGAGTGAAATAACACGCACAAGCATCTTTATCTGAAGCAAAGAATTTTTCACGCCTCGCTGCATGCTAAATTCGATGCTGGCTACGAAGCGTGCAGCGACAGTAATTTCGCTTTGTACTGCAAGCACTTTTGCATTTATTTTCTTTTATTGATCTGGAAAGTTCTTCCTGGTCAACGGGTAAATATTAAATTCTGAGCGCTATGTTTGACATAGAATTCATTAACTGCAAATATACGTGACTAAGGCGTGAATCCATAATGGCGCTAGAATTTTCCGTGAGCGCTCGAGCATGCGCAGCTCATGACAGTGCCCCTTTAAGAGATATAATTGGCCAATTTTACCCCTTAAAACGATGTCGAATCAAAACATGTCTCAAGTCCTTGCTTTTAAGATCATAATTTACATCCCTGGGTAAAAGGGCTTTGTATATTATGTTTTTAGCTATATCTTTTGTCCTTCCAATAAATTTTTAAACATTGGTTGGAATTTGAAATTTAGGGTCAGCCACCTAATAAAGGCTCAACAATGTTCAAAGTTTTACCTTATCAAGAGCGTTAAAGACATCTCTAACTGCAACATCATAAGCCTCCTGCGATGTTGCAAATCCAGCACGATAAACACCATTGTTGATGTTCCTATAGATTCAAGATTTTACCATAAAATTAACAATAAAAATTATTTGCATGATGTAAGATCCCAATAGAGTTTCCAACAAATTCATTTGAGATATTTTTTTAACTTGACTTGTTTGTACACAGTCCACTCCCCGGGGGGAGTGGGGGGTACTCTCTTACAAGGGCTTAATGGGGACGTGCGGCCAGCCAGGGTATGTATTTTGGGATTTTTGTCTTGAACAGGGTATCGAATTTATCATTTTTTGTCTTAATCAGGGTATCGATTTATCAAATTTTGTCTTAAACAGGGTTAAATGTCTTAAACAGAGTATCAAAAATCGGAATTCTGTCTTAAACAGAGTAGGAAAATCAGCGATATTTGTCTTTAACAGGGTCAGGGTATATCGAGCCCCCCCGGGGGTGAGAACTTAGAATTAAGGGTCAGCTACAGAAATCTGGGCTACCACATGCAAATTAGTTCTGTAGCTAGATTATTAGCACTTATGGAAGTACTAGTAAGCTTATATGAACTCAAATACGAGGTTCGATGGAGCGTCCCTAAAATTGACAACTGTTTTCGCTAGCAGTCATTTGTAGTAAAGTTATAAGCTATAGTTTACAAACAACTTACGGGTAAATCCAACCATTTAGCTCCTCGATTTTCTCCTGCAGCCTCGCTGGATACAGATCAAGTGTTTTCTGCTCTTCGGTCGCACAAAACGCGTTGAATTCTTTATTAAACATCCGAATAATCTCACTGGATTCGTTGTTTACGATAGTTTTCGTCTTCTTATCCCAAAGAACTGGCACCGTGACCTTCCCTGAGTATCCCGGACTGGCGATCCGATAGACTTCTCTCAGCGTTTGGCAACCATTTAGTGTGTCCAGGGAACACTTCGGTTTGCTGTCCGTGAATGTCCAGCCTTCAGAGCCCAAGAACCAATCCACAACGGTGTAAGTGATCGCATTTTCAAGGCCTTTCAGTTTGCGTGTTATCAGTGTTCGATGTGCCCAAGGACAGGCCAAAGACACATACAGGTGATAACGATCATCCTCTGCAGCAAATTCGCTTGAGCCATCAGCTGTCACCCAGTTACGAAAAACGGACGCTGTGCGAACAAATTCCCCCTTCTTGGAGATATCATTTGACCAATCGGGCAATTTGTCAGTCATGATTTCAACTTTCTTTGCAATCGCTTGGATAAGTGGGTTGCATATTCTTTTGGCGTGACCTCCCACCGCGAGCTCTTGGGAGCCAGTCACCTTTCCAACAGCCCCCCCTCCCCCCAGCACCCAACCTAATGATCAATTTTTAATTATTTTGCTGATCGATGGCGCCTGGTTTGTTAGCTCTATTGGTCAAAAAAAAAGAGGGAAAAAAACAGTGCAACTTGTCTAATTCAACCTTGTTCACAGGGGACACGGTAGAACACGAAAAAAAATAATGTCCCGCGGGAGAGACCCCGGGGAACGATGCTGGAGGCCTCTCGCCCCAGTTACCGCGCATCCATAATCGGAGGGCGCGCGATGGCAAGCCTTACGATTATGCTTTACATACTGGAAGGATGGCAACGGCAATTGCAAATGGACAAATGAAACGACAAAGCAGGAAATCGAACCTACGACGTTTGTAAGAACTACCGGACGCTCTGCTTATCGAGCTAACAAACTGCTTTGTTTACAAGGTGTTGTGCGCAGTTCTTAAGGGCCCACTGACGTATTTTTTGTGGTGCGTTGCTAAGGATGTAATAGTTAAGTAATTTGAGAGAATTTGGCATTATTTTGGTCAGTTTCCAACTTTTGTAAGCCAATGACCCTACATATGACGTCATCATACCGCGCTCATGGTCACGTGACCAATGAAAGAAAACTCTAAATTTGTCTCCGTGCTACGCAGTTTGGGTATTTAATCGATGGTTTGATAATTTGTATTCGTTTTTGCATCCAACCAAGCATGGTTTTCTTTTTATTTTGAAAAATGTTCTTTTTAAAGACATAAACGATGCTGAAATACCCATAACTTTTTCAAAAAAGATGATTTTAAAAAATCAATGCTTAGCTATATTCTGTATTTGGGGGTGAAACGTGCCATGTAAAAAAAAAAAAAATTCAATATAAAACCGCCGGAAATTCAGCTTTTTTCTCAAACCGGAAGTCCGTTTCTTTACGCATGCGCAGTTGATCTGAGAACGAGCACGAGGAAGGGCGAGCAAAGACCTTCGACGGAAAGAACAGTTTGTGCGGTGACTTTTGCTTGTGGGTGGGTTTTCTTGTCAACTCATAATATGATGACGTCAGTTGCCGGAAGTAACATTTCACTTCCTTAGCAACGCGCGAAAAATCCGTCTGTGGGCCCTTAAACTCATTAATAATTCATACTTTCTTTTGCAAATGGCCCATTCCCGAGTTGCTGTTTGTCTCGGTTTCGAAGTGAGTCTTGGTGCTCAACTATTGTAAGCGAAATTAGTTTGCGATTTGCATAAGAATACGCAGTTCATTTCCATTTGAATGGTTGTGCATCAGGACTCGCTCTGAAACCGAGGTATGCAGCAACTCGGAAATGGGCTATTCGCTACGAGCATGAATTGATACCCAATGAAAACCCAGATAATAATCACGCGTGATTTGGATCACATATCCAAACCACGTGCGGTTTCATCTGTTTTCTCATTGGACATCAAAAATCATGCATAAAAACAAAACAAATCGAACGCGCGAACAATAGTTCTGTTTAATTTTCTTCGTCGAAAATAGCATCTTACATTGAACGTGATAAATACTGTCTCCTGTCTCCTCCCTTACCTTTTATCCGAAGCATCCACAGTTTCCTCTAAATACCTTCGAATGCCACAGATAATTAATTCCATAAATGGTGCTTGCTTGATACATTCGCAACTACCTGAACAAATTTACTCAGCTTGCAGTTTTTAACACAATAATTAAAACGTGTTGGCGTCCATATTTGCCAAATCTGTACTCAACGGCTAAACTTTGTGCAATTCTGCATAATCTTTAAAAGCGCCACCCGGATCAATGACAAGAACTTATCTGCCATTCGCGACGAAGTTTAATTTTCGCCCATTTGGTCATAGTTAGTACTAACTATGATTTGGTTTTGTAAGCTGTTGACTCGGGAACACTCTTTTCTGATAACTTTGATTCTTCGTCCCCTGAGTTTGGAAGACTCTGCCATCCTCACTACCGCATGACTTACAACAAACAACAACGAATTTCGCACATTTTAATTTATATTATTCACATAATTTCATGGGAAATTAGGGCCTCGAAACAATACCCCTTAATCACAAAAGCAGCGCGAACAATTTCAGAAATAGTGACCTTAAGATTCTACATCGGCGACGTCAACGAGAACCCCACTAAACAATAGCATTTAATGAGTAAAATCATTATCGCTCTGCACGTGCGGTATGTGAACTGAATTTGTTAGATTTCTTTTCAGTTCACTACGAATCTACAACGTGATATGACCAAATGTCAGGGGCACCCAACGACTCTGTTCCTCACATTACCTGTTCCCCAGAGGAATCTTGCTGGCTTTCAAAAATACAGGTGTTTCGATGAGCTGGCTGGGAAATCTTGTTATTGATAGAGGTTTTTCTTGGGAATTACTGACTTTTTCTAGCATTTCAACCCGAGCTGGCTGTAGAAACTCTGAAGACTGAGGACGACTAAAAAAAAAAAAAAAAAAAAAACCCTTCCTTCTCCCAGAGAATAGTCACAGACATACGACGGCTGGTCAGAGTGATTGCGCTTGCGGAAAAAACCTGTTTTGTCCCGGTTTCGTCGCTTTTGTTCGGTCGTTTTGGATCGAGGGATTTGAAAGCTCGCGGATTTCCTGGATGGGAAATAAATTTGATCAGCTGGCTGGGAAACCAACCAATGGTATCGAGCTGGCTGGGAAATTTCTTGTGTGTCCTTCTGGGAAAAAGGAACAGATAATGTTTTCCCAGCAACAGCGAAAAACACTGAAAATGCCTTAATAAACATTTATTTTCATTAGAGCGGTTTTCAATTGAGTGTCGAAAGTAATTAGTGAATTGCTTTGGTTTATAATTACTTCGCTCAGTGATTGGTTCAAAGTTCTCGCGTCACTTTTTCAACCAATCAGAAGTGAAACCAAAACCAATTGTGGCTCGCGCGTGCACATTTTCCCGCGCTTTGTGTCGGCTTCGTGTAATTACTTCGAGTTTTGATTGGTTTACTGGATTGTCTCCCGTCCTTTTTGATTGGCCAAAGTAATTACTTTGGTTTTGGTTTTACGACACTCATTTGAAAACCACTCTAACTGGGGTATAATAATACACTTTACAACAAATTGGTCGTTGGGTGCCCCTGAAATGTCAAGCGTGAGCACATAGCGACGAATTTAATTTTTTTAGCCTTGTTTCAACACTGTTCCTCGCACTTCAGTTCCTGAATAGAAGTTCGAAGAACTAGACTAATGACGAAAAAGTTTGGAAAATATAAACTTGAAATTTTGAACGACGTTTTTGTTGACGTCGCTGTTGTATGTAGATCTTAAGGTCCCTAGTTAGTGTTACATCAAGTCGTTTACCTGGGCATTTGACTATTTCTGTGTACGGGCAGTGAGGAATTTTATGCTAAGGCCTTCCTGGGGGTGGGGGAGGGGATTTGATATTTGGCGGGGTGTGGTGGGGAAAATTGAACCGGAAGTGTCAGGTTTCATTTATCTCTGTCAGAAAAAGCGCGTGTTTAGGCGCGATGGAATAGCTGTAGCATTTGTGAGTTACTGGCTTACGAAAAAATGTCTTCATAAGTCATGTAGTATTTTTGAAGGCATGTATTAAAGTAGAGATTGTTAAATATTGACGATTTTAGATGTAGATTTTTGAGTCAGGTAGGCTGACTTTGCTTGGCGTTGGTGTCTGCAAGTCATTTTTAGTAGTTTCAAATTAAAAAAAAAGTTGTGTTTTTGTAGTAACTCAAGTACGGCGAAAACGGCATCATCATATAGAGTCACTCCATGATTGTACAAGCTTTCTTAAAGACGACAGGAGCTGGAGACTATTTTACTTTTAGAGAGGGGCATTTGACAGACAGATCCGGCACAAGGAAAGGGGATCGGTCCGTACGTTTGGCCCGGGATGCGGCAATTTGAACGATGCATTCTTCAAAAATTTAAATACTCGGGGGATGTTGAAGTCTCCACTTGATCAGCGCATTAGCAATGTACTTTGTTTTTAGTGAGCTCAATGAGCTATTGAGCAAGTTTACCGGCACTGATCTGAAAGCAGTATTTAACCAAGAGTAAGAATCTGGTATCAGGTTTGTCCCCATCAGCGTCAGAAAAGTGTCTATTTTTAAACCATATTTTGCGGGAAAATAAACGATAGACGCTATGTACATCCTTCATATTCGTATGTTATTTGCACTATAATGTCGAGTTTCAATAGCCAAATGGACCAATTGAAGTCTGCCTCAATACTTTACTGACCTTTTGTGAGGAGATTCAATGGCCACGTTGGAAATTCGAAAAAAACACGATGAAGACGTTTTCTTCAGTTTTTGCCTTTACTGCAATTAAGTAGAAGGCCGCGTTCAAAGATTCGTTTTAAGAAGACAACAGCAGACTTGTCATCTAAGCGTCTTCCATTGTAGTGTACTGAGTATTTTTTAAAAAGATCGATTACGTTGTGCGAATTCCGTAAGTGTAATTATTTGAGCAAGAGTCTTTCGTGGAGCAAATCGTGTTTATGACTTCGGTTATAAAAGTGGGGTGTCGTTTTCTATCATTAGCGAGTTTACGCAACAGGACGGCTGGAAGACTCAGAACGGCAGAATGGCGAAAAAATGTCGCGCGAGACTGTGCGATTCCCGATCTTACGCGACATATTTTCGTCATTCTGCCGTCCTGAGTCTTCCAGCCGTCCTGTTGCGTAAGCTCGCTAATAGTGTTGCGATTCTTCATCCATCAAGTTGATATCTTTCAAGGAAATTGAAGCGTTTTTGTTTAGGCTGTAAAGCTATTTCAAACACTAAATTCGTTTGAAATTATTTCGACTCACGATTAATTGTTCGAAAACTGAAGGCATGAGGAATGGTTCATTGAGAAATCATAAAGCAAAACCCTTTGGTATTAAATGGCCTGATGAGCCAATAAAAGCTTTAGGAGGAAAGCTTTTCTTGTGGAATTGCAGAAATAATCAAATTCCTCCCAACATTCATGGATTTCGAGGAAAAATTGTTGCAAAATATGAAACTGAAACAATAATCAGTAGGAAACTGCTTCTTTAGAAAAAATGGATACTGTCTCCTTATCTTTCTTAACTCCCTGTTCCTGCCATTACGCCACTTTTCTTTATTGTATCTATACTGTATACTGTTATTATTTCTTTTTCGTTCATCAGTTGCTGTTGTTTGTCCGTAGCCAGTATAAGTAGCGGTCTACCGCAGTACCGTAAGTTGAAAGTAGTTTGTAAGTAGCCCGAGTTTCTTATTGCCATTAATGTAAGTAAAGTCATGTAAATCATGTAAGTAATTTGTGACTGTAAGTAATTTGTGTAAGTAGTGCTCAAATAAATATATTTGTCGCAAAAAAAACAACAAAGAAAAAGACAATCATTGCGGAGCCTGCTAGCAGGAAGGTTGTAAAGACCTCGCCGGCACGTACCGACATTACCGATCGGCTCGTCTTCTTTGTCATCTATGTGAACGGTCTTTTTACGGACCGACCTGTCTCGAGGCTCACAAGACCAAGATCTACACTGGCCAACCCATTGCTCCTAGCCGCCCTTCAGTCTGTGCCAAATGACGCAAATGCAAGGAATGCCGTCATCTCTTGCGGGGTACCAAGAAGATCCAGACCCATCGTTGCGGGTTCCAGCCTTGTCCATGCTGTCGTCAAGTCATGAACATTCACGAACTTCGGTGTTTCCTACAAGTGGAACAGACACGACAAGAACGTAAGCAGAAGCGACGGCAACAACAACGAGTACATCGAGGTGCCGCAGCAGGGTTACGCACGCTGCTGGCCAACGACACAGCCGGGTTACACGCCCTGTTGGCAGGTCACGACTCGGACAACGCCGGGGACAACGACGTGGAGATGCCTCCCTGCATGTCTTTTTTGACATCGAAAACATGCAGGTGGACGAACGCCACGTGTCCAATTTGGTGGTGGGTGAAATGGCCGAGGACGATCGTCCGGTACGGTTGCAAGGAGACGGATGCCTCCGTGAGTTCTTTGCATGGTTGGAGACGCTGACGGAGAACGGGACCCGCCCTTTGACGGTATTGGCTCACAATTTCCAGGGTTACGACAGCTACCCGGTCATCGAGGAGTTGCACCGACAAAAACGGCAACTTGAACAAGTGTGGAACGGAGGCAAGGTCTTGCAGAACACCATCATGCGGTTCATCGATTCCTTGTCCTACTTCCGAATGCCCCTGTGTGCGTTTCCCAAAACCTTCGGACTCACGGAACTTAAAAAGGAGTACTTTCCCCATTTGTTCAATACATCGGATCACCAGGCGTAAGGGGGACATCTCCCCGACAAACACTTTTACATGCCGGAGGGTATGTCAGTCAAGGGACACCAAGACTTTGACATGTGGTACGACGATCAAGTGGCCCGAGGGGTGACCTTCGACTTCCGAGAGGAACTGGTTACCTATCCGATGTTTAACTCCTCAAAAAAGGTTGTCTCATGTTCAAGCGTGACTTTGAATCGCACGCGGGTTTTGATCCCTTCGACCAGATGACCATGGCTGTAATCCTTACTTGCGTATGTACTGTCTGGAAGAAAAAAACATCGCTTCTGAACCCTTCATGGGGTGGCGGGGCCGCGTGAATCATTCCCAGGCTTCCATGGAACGGTTGACCTGGTGCGAACATCGTCTGCGTCGCGAAACCTGGTTGGCTCTGTCCAAGGACGAAACTGAACAACACGAGGCCATGGCCCCATCTTACTGAAACACTGTCGCCGATCCAGCACGCTCGGAACGACGGCGAACATCGGAGGCTGAGGCCGGGGACCCGCCACATCGTCGACGGGTACAATGCCGATACCCAGCCCATCTACGAATTTCACGAGTGTTTCTGGCACCGTTGCCGGACCTGCCAGCCCCAACGCACCGATCCGCACCCGAAACTGCTGGACCGGACCATGGAAGACATGCGGGCTCTCGTTGATCAAAAACCAACGTTACTCCAGAGTTGAGGGTATCGTGTCGTCGGGATGTGAGAATGCGAGAAGGAGGCTCTTAAGACCTTGGACCAGGACGTGGCCGACTTTGTGGCTGGCCTCCGAATCCAAGACCCCTTGGATCCTCGAGTTGCGTTCTACGGTGGTCGGACCAATGCCGTTTGGCTCTATTGTCAAGCCGACTTGGATACCGGGGAAGAGATTCGGTACGACGATATTTACACCAGTCTCTATCCCTGGGTAAAACATTACGGCGAGTACCTTATCAGACATCCCACCATCGTCTACGAATCGGACACCACAGACTTCTCGTCGTGCTTTGGTTTAGCCAAGTGCAGCGTGCTCCCGCCTCCAAATCTCTACCATCCTGTCCTGCCTTATCGCAGTCACGACGAGTTGACCTTCCCTCTATTCCGCGCCTGCGTAGAGGAGAACATCGACCACCCCTTGCTGGACAAGATGTCGGCCTGTGATCACACGGACGCCCAACGCGCTTTGGTGGGTCCTGGTGCACCCTGGAGTTATAGGGGGCCGTACGGAAAATGTTACATGATCCTACAAGTACACGAACACGTACGTGGATACCTGGCTCCAACTCAAGGAAGAGGCAAGCGGGTGGAGCGAAGGCTGCGACACCCAAGTACAACGACAAGCCCACGTCAACGCATACCGTGATCGGGAAGGCATCCAACTCGACGCCTCCAAGATGGCCAAGAATCCCGGACAACGCTTCCTGGCCAAAATGATGCTCAACTCCATTTGGTCAGCCGCACAAGTCCGGGATTCACCGAACCTCAATCGTTCATGACGTTCTTAGACAGCGATTAACACCAGGTGCGTTACGTCAGCGCCTTGAAGGCGGAACGCGTTAAAGTCCACTACAAACTACAGACCGATGACGTCTTTTCCTCGGCCAACCTCAACATTTTCGTCGCGGTTTTCACGACCTGTCACGCTCAGCTCCGACTCTATCAGGCCCTGGACCATCTCGCGTGCTCTACTTCGACACGGACTCGGTCGTCTACCTCCATCGACCTAACGATCCACCCTTGGATCCCCCGCGAGGTGCCTATCTTGGTGACTTCAAAGACAAACTCGATGCAGGGGATTAAATCGTCGAATTCTTTTAGCGGAACCTAAGAATTATGGGTACAAGACGCACCGAGGTAAAGACACGTGCAAAGCCCGAGGGTTTCTCGCTCAATTGAATTATGACATATTACGTCAAAACACCTTCGACGAATTCCATCGTCCTTTGGATCGACCCCGTCACACACACATCACTCATACCATCCATAGGGACCCCAAAGCCTACGCTCTGGAAACACGACCGGCCCACAAGGAGTATGGCTTGCTCTATTCCAAGAGGGTCTTGGATCCGATCACTGGCCCCTCACACGTTCCCGTTAGTAAATGTAGGTGTGGTGGGGTGGCGGGTTCTGGATCCCGTCACTGACCTTTTTTTTGTTGGATTAAAATCGTTTTGATTCGTGTCTTGTGTCCACCATCTTGAATTCGATGACGTCATCCCACGTTTGAACTTTGACCTTCGCCGGTTTTACTGGCACGTGCACACTTCTCTTTCCACCATTCAGAAGCCGATGCATGCCATTAACTTTTTGAATCCACCAATCACAGAGCTCGCTCGGAATGGGGGGGGGGGGGGGGGTTTAAACCGAGTCATATGGGCTGAGATTACTAGTAATGTGTATTCATATTCATGAGTCTTGAAGTTCGTAAAGCACAATCGCTAATCAAATATTATATGACCACGGCTCTGGGGAATTAAACGTGGTGCGTTATGAGAAAACACCATACCCAATTTAAAATCAGGGCCCTACTAACAATTACATAATCAACAACAAAATCAGTAACGATATTTATTTCATCTGATATTGACAGTATTCTTGTTTGTTCTCATGAAACAAACGAAGGCATAATTAAATGGCCCAGGTCCGTTAACGGCCAGGCGTGGATCGGGGATCAGATTTAGAGCGCCATCCCTGTTTGTGATACGTGTACTTCCAGGTTTATGAGACCAGAGTCCATTGCTGTCCAGGCGATACCAGTGGTAATCATTACCTACGAAAACAACAAACCATTGCCAAGAGTGAAGAAGAATGCCGGAAAAGACTAGCGTAAGGGGCATGTTTCTTTGACTGGGGCTGTTGCATCGCAGTGTGGAACAATTACCGTGAAAACAGCTAAGTTCCAAAAAGATAAAGGCTCAAGATCAGATTAAAATTTCAAGTGTGATTTTTTGCGGAGTTCAGAAAACTAGCGAAATCCAAAGAAAAACCCCTGAAGATCAAGAATCAACCAACCAAAACCAATGCCGGGAATCAACCGTCGAAGACAGGGATGAGAGGTGAGCCCTATATAACTATTGCGCCATCTGGGCTTCTCAGTCTTGAACCACGTGGCATTCTTTCGGAAATACATTTGATAGGTTTGAGATAAATCCACTTTAAGGAACAAAAAGAAAAAATGTCAATGTTGCTCTAATTGTAAGGACTTTGCAAGCGATATACGCGCAGTCGTCCTTTAATTTACGAGCGCGAGCACGAGTACTGTTATCTAAAAGGGATTACAAGAAAATCATGAATTATAACTGAATGAATAGTGTAGAAAAAGAATGCATAGTTTAAGACCTACATTTCAACTCTGGGAATGAAACAAGTTAGCCTGACGCCGGTTTTGAGATCATTGCAGTAATGAACGTTTCGGGCTTTCCTTCGTTAATGCCCAAGTAACGTTCATTAATGCGATGATCTCCAAACCTGACTTCAATGAATAGTGTTGAAAACTACATAACATAATTGACAATGAAATAAAACGAAGCAAATACCTAAGTGACATTGAGCGAATCTAATATAAGTCCCAGCAACAAATTACATACCAACAACAGGAACACAGAATAGGAAAAACGATGAGAGAGAAATGGTAAGCACAAGCGCTGACTGAGGGGAACTTATCAGTGCAAATGTTTACAAAAAATTACTTAAGAGTAATGGCACGAAGATTGCATAGGAACAAAAAAGAATTTACGAACTGGAATGCACGATGAGAAAACACGGGGAAATACTAGGTTAAC